>NW_027411755.1:131676753-131979373 GCF_047663935.1 Musca autumnalis | reverse complement strand
AATTGAGATTACTGGTGGGGTGTAGGATTGAGGTAGTTTTGAAAATTCGTACTTATGGGTACGAAAAGTACTAAATGGTACTAAATTTAGTACAATTTGGATTTGGGTGAACGTATGTATGTAGCTGGAAACCTGAAATTTGGAATTAAGATTACTGTGTAGTGTAGGACTGAGATATGAGGGTGGTTTTGGAAATTCGTACTTATGTGTTCGAAAAGTACTAAATTTGGTACAATAGGGATTCGAGTGAACGGACAGAGCTGGAATCCTGAAATTTGAAATTGAGATTATTGTTGGAGCATAGGATTGGGAAATTTTGGAAATTCGTATTTATGTGTACGAAAAGTACTAAATGGTACTAAATTTATTACAATTTGGATTTGGGTGAACGGATAGAACTGGAATCCTGAATTTTAAGTATTTTAATTTTATTTATTTAATTTAAAGTATGAATTTTAGTAAACGGAAAGAGTTAGAATTTGCAACCCGTTCGCGGCAGGCTATAGAGGTAGAATTTGGATTTGGGTGACGGATAGTGTTTGAGTCCTGAAATTTGAAATTAGGATTACTATTGGAGTGTAGGACTGAGGTAGTAAGGGTACGGAAATTACTAAGTGGTACTACCTGTGGTACAATTTGGATTTGGGGGAACGGATAGAGCTGGAGTCCTGGAATTTGGTCAGACTGCTGTTGGAGTATAGGATTGAGATGGAAGTAGTTTTTGAAATTCGTACTTATGGGTACGAAATGTACCAAATGGTACAACTTGGATTTGAGTGCACGGATAGCGCTGGAATCCTGTTATTTGGAATTATGGTTACTGTTGAAGTGAAGGATTAAGGTTGTTTTGGAAAATCGAATTGTACAGAATTTGGTACAATTTGTTTTTGTGTAAAGGGGATTTTGGAAATTCGTCGTAGAAAGGTACGAAAAGTGCTAAAGTGTACTAAATATGGAATCCATTGTATTAGGCAAACGCGAAGAGCTAGAATTCTAAAATTTTGAACGAGTGGTCATTGATGGAGAGTTAGGAAGATGTACCAAAGGGTATTTAGAAACTCGACCTATAAGTGTACGAAAAGTACTAAAAGTTTCTAAATTTGGAGCCAATTGCATATTTTTAATGGATAAAGCTAGAATCTTCAAACTTGGTATGGGAATCAAGGTTGGGAAATGGCGTTGAAATAAAGAAATGGTTTTGGAAGTTCGTATTTATTATTACGAGCAGTACTAAATTTGGATTTGGGTGAACGGATAGAGCTGGAATCCTAAAGTTTTGAATTAAGATTACTGTAGGGGTGTAGGATTGAGATAGTTTTGGAAATTCGCACCTTTGGGTACAAAAAGTACTAAATGGTACTAAATTTGGTACAATTTGGATTTGGATGAACGGATAGAGCTGGAATTCTGAAATTTGGAACTAAGATTACTGCCGGACAATAGAATTGAGGTAGTTTTGGAAATTCGTACTTATGGGTACAGAAAGCACTAAATTTGGTACAATTTGAATTTTAGTAAACGGATAGTGTTGGAATTAGGAATTAAGATTACTGTAGGAGTGTAGTATTGAGGAAATTTTGAAAAGTTGTACGTATGGGTACGAGAAGTACTAAATGGTACTAAATATGGTACAATATGGATTTGGGTGAACGGGTAGAGCTGGAATCCTGAAATTTTTGTTTGGGAAAGAAATGGTACTAAATTTGATACAATTTGGATTCGGGTGAATTAATAGAGCTGGAATCCTGAAATTTGGAATTACGATTACAGTCGAAGAGTAGGATTCAGGTTGTTTTGAAAAATCAAACTTATGGTTACGAAAAGCACTAAATGGTACTAAATTTAGTACAATTTGTATGTAGGTGAACGGATAGCGGTGCAATTTGAAAGTATGATTATTGTAGCCCTGTTGCGTTGAGGAAGATTTGAAAATTGGTACGAAAATTATAAATTGTTCTAAATTTAGTACAATTTTAATTTGGTTTAACGGATAGAGTTTGAATCCTGAAATTTGGAAGTAAAATTACTACTAAAGTGAAGGATTGAGGTAGTTTTGGAAAATCTTACTTATGGGTACGAAGAGTTCGACTTGATACTAAGTTTGGTACAATTTGGAATTGGACGAACGGATACAGCTGGAATCTTGAGATTTGGAAATACTGTAATTATTATGGAATTTACTGTAATTATTTTGTATTAATGTCCATGTATGACTTAGATATGTCGTCGAAATACGTACCATAAGTATACGAAAATTACTTAATGGTACTCAATTTGTTTTTGGGTGTAGGGACAGTGCTGGAATTTTTATTTTTTGGAGTTAGGGTGTGTATTGGTGTGCAACGTTGATCTCGCTGTTAATGTGTAAGGGTGAGATACGGCTGATCTTTTTGAAAATCGAGTTTAAGGGGTACGTACAGTACTAAGATAAAAATAAATATTGATTAAAATTGGTATTAGTGCGACCAAATTTTCAGTGTTTGTCATTTCCATATTATATATTGTTTATTTGTTTTTTTTTATATCCTTTCCGCATACGAAGTAGCGGGCATTTTGCTAGTCTATATATAAATGAGTGATTGACTGACTGTCTGACTGACTGACTCATCATCAACGCCCAGCCAAAACGGCTAAAGCTAGGAGCTTGAATTTTACCAGTGGGTCACTGTTGATGCAAATGTGCGAGATAAGGCCGGGTTTTGGAAAATTCGTCCTGGAACCACAAAAAACAACAACAACAAAAATCCTTATTTTTCATTATTATTACGTACTGATTCACTTAGTTGGCCCTCTGCAAGACATGTGTCAAATTATCAATGCTATAACTTCTTGATACCGTAAACGATCACACATAATTTCAAATTTTGTAGTTTACTTCTAGGCGCACTTATTTTATCGTAAACCACTAAATAATAGAAAGACAAGACATTTGTTATCTTCCATTGCAACAGATGTCGCAGTTGGTGATTATGGTATAAACATCAATTACAGGAAAAATACAAACCGATCCTGATTTAGTTTTCACATAACAGGTGTCGCACAAAAGATTTTCATTCGTTAAAATACAGTTAGAAAAGATGATTACAAACGATGCATTTGTAAAAATTTTGTTTTTCAATTTATAATTAAAACAAAAATTCTTTCAATAAATAATGTTGGGTTTGTTGAACAAATGATTTGCTGTTGAAGACAACATTAGGGGAATAAATTCAGAAACCGGCCAGAAATAACAACAACTAAAAACTGTATGGACTTGACTTTTTGGTAATAACTAAATGTTTGCAAATCAATGAAAGTGCAATAAAATTGTGCATATTACCACGATTTATTTGCAATTAAGAATTTTATCGTATATGGATAACACAGGTCAACACGACTTTTGTTTCAACCGAAGTTGTTGTTGTTTCTAAATGAAATCGGCGAGCTATTTTCAAATCTGGTCACGGTTTTTCTCCATCAGCTCTTGTTCTTGAGATATAGCTCAAAATCGGTTTTTACGAGTTTTACCCAGAATTTCGTTATTTTCGGATACAAACAAATATTTTTTTGCGGGTTTTTCGACACTAATATATTAAGAAGATGTTATACGCTCGATACAAAACGTTTTTTGAAATAATTATGGCGAATATATAACAAAAAATATAGAAAACATACGATGAATCTTGTAAAAATTGCATATTTTGAGTACTTTAAGCTGTAATTACGTCATCGGGGGAAGTCATAGGAGCTTCATATGGCATTCCGGATATGCTCAGGGTGTCTACTATATAGTCCTGTATTCAAATATATAATACTAGCAAAATGCCCGCTACTTCGTATGCGGAAAGGATATAAAAAAACAAATAAACAATATATAATATGGAAATGACAAACACTGAAAATTTGGTCGCACTAATACCAATTTTAATCAATATTTATTTTTATCTTAGTACTGTACGTACCCCTTAAGTTCGTTTTTAAAAAAGATCAGCCGTATCTCACCCTTACACATTAACAGCGAGATCAACGTTGCACACCAATACACACCCTAACTCCAAAAAATAAAAATTCCAGCACTGAGTACCATTGAGTACCATTAAGTAATTTTCGTATACTTATGGTACGTATTTCGACGACATATCTCAGCCATACACGGACATTAATACAAAATAATTACAGTAAATTCCATAATAATTACAGTAATTCCAAATCTCAAGATTCCAGCTGTATCCGTTCGTCCAATTCCAAATTGTACCAAACTTAGTATCAAGTCGAACTCTTCGTACCCATAAGTAAGATTTTCCAAAACTACCTCAATCCTTCACTTTAGTAGTAATCTTACTTCCAAATTTCAGGATTCAAACTCTATCCGTTAAACCAAATTAAAATTGTACTAAATTGAGAACAATTTAGAATTTTAGTACCAGTTTTCAAAACTTCCTCAACGCAACAGGGCTACAATAATCATACTTTCAAATTGCAGGATTCCACCGCTATCCGTTCACCTACATACAAATTGTACTAAATTTAGTATCATTTAGTGCTTTTCGTAACCATAAGTTTGCTTTTTCAAAACAACCTGAATCCTACTCTTCGACTGTAATCGTAATTCCAAATTTCAGGATTCCAGCTCTATTAATTCACCCGAATCCAAATTGTATCAAATTTACTACCATTTCTTTCCCAAACAAACATTTCAGGATTCCAGCTCTACCCGTTCACCCAAATCCACATTGTACCATATTTAGTACCATTTAGTACTTCTCGTACCCATACGTACGACTTTTCAAAATTTCCTCAATACTACACTCCTACAGTAATCTTAATTCCTAATTCCAACACTATCCGTTTACTAAAATTCAAATTGTACCAAATTTAGTGCTTTCTGTACCCATAAGTACGAATTTCCAAAACTACCTCAATTCTACTGTCCGACAGTAATCTTAGTTCCAAATTTCAGAATTCCAGCTTTATCCGTTCATCCAAATCCAAATTGTACCAAATTTAGTACCATTTAGTACTTTTCGTACCCAAAGGTACGAATTTCTAAAACTATCTCAATCATACACCCCTACAGTAATCTTAATTCAAAACTTTAGGATTCCAGCTCTATCCGTTCACCCAAATCCAAATTTAGTACTGCTCGTAATCATAAATACGAACTTCCAAAACCATTTCCTTATTTCAACGCCATTTCCCAACCTTGATTCCCATACCAAATTTGAAGATTCTGGCTTTATCCATTAAAAATATGCAATTGGTACCAAATTTAGAAACTTTTAGTACTTTTCGTACACTTATAGGTCGAGTTTCTAAATACCCTTTGGTACATCTTCCTAACTCTCCATCAATGACCACTCGTTCAAAATTTCAGATTTCTAGCTCTTCGCGTTTGCCTAATACAATGGATTCCATATTTAGTACACTTTAGCACTTTTCGTACCTTTCTACGACGAATTTCCAAAAACCCCTTTACACAAAAACAAATTGTACCAAATTCTGTACAATTCGATTTTCCAAAACAACCTTAATCCTTCACTTCAACAGTAACCATAATTCCAAATAACAGGATTCCAGCGCTATCCGTGCACTCAAATCCAAGTTGTAGCATTTGGTACATTTCGTACCCATAAGTACGAATTTCAAAAACTACTTCCATCTCAATCCTATACTCCAACAGCAGTCTGACCAAATTCCAGGATTCCAGCTCTATCCGTTCCCCCAAATCCAAATTGTACCACAGGTAGTACCACTTAGTACTTTTCGTACCCTTTCTACCTCAGTCCAACACTCCAATAGTAATCCTAATTTCAAATTTCTGGACTCAAACACTATCCGTCACCCAAATCCAAATTCTACCTCTATAGCCTACCGCGAACGGGTTGCAAATTCTAACTCTTTCCGTTTACAAAAATTCATACTTTAAATTAAAATAAATAAAATTAAAATACTTAAAATTCAGGATTCCAGTTCTATCCGTTCACCCAAATCCAAATTGTAATAAATTTAGTACCATAGTACTTTTCGTACACATAAATACGAATTTCCAAAATTTCCCCAATCCTATGATCCAACAGTAATCTCAATTTCAAATTTCAGGATTCCAGCTCTGTCCGTTCACTCGAATGCCTATTGTACCAAATTAAGCACTTTTCGAACACATAAGTACGAATTTCCAAAACCACCCTCATATCTCAGTCCTACACCTCACAGTAATCTTAATTCCAAATTTCAGGTTTCCAGCTACTAAAATTTAGTACCATTTAGTACTTTTCGTACCCATAAGTACGAATTTTCAAAACTACCTCAATTCTACACCCCACCAGTAATCTCAATTCCAAATTTCGAGATTCCAACTATATCCGTTCACCCAAATCCCCATTGTCCCAAATTTAGTACCATTTAGTACTTTTCATTCACATAAGTATGAATTTCCAAAACTTCCCCAGTCCTACACTCCAACAGTAATATCAATTCCAAATTTCAGGAATCCAGCTCTATCCGTTCCCCCAAATCCAAATTGTACTAAATTTAGTACCATTTAGTACTTTTCGTACACTCAAGTTTCCAAAAACCCTTTGGTGCATCTTTCTTACTCTTCATCAGTGATCCTCAGTCAAAATTTGAGGAATCAAGCTCTATCCGTTCACCCAAATCGAAACTGTACCAAATTTAGTGCTATTTAGTATTTTTCGTACCCTATGTACGAATTTCCAAAACTTCCACAATATTAAACTCCACCAGTAATCTCAGTTCCAAATTTAGAGATTCCAGCGCTATCCGTTCACCCAAATCCCCATTATAAAAAATTTAGTTCCATTTAGTACTTTCCGTACACATAAGTACTAATTTCCAAAACCACCCTCATATCTCAATCCTACACTTCAACAGTAATATTAATTCCAAATTTCAGGTTTCCAGCTCTATCCGTTCATTCAAATCCAAATTGTACTAAATTTAGTACCATTTAGTACTTTTCGTACCCCTAAGTACGAATTTAAAAACTACCTCAATCCTACACCCCACCAGTAATCTCAATTCCAAATTTCGAGATTCCAGCTATTATCCGTTCACCCAAATCCCCATTGTATCAAATTTAGTACCATTTAGTACTTTTCATACACATAAGTACGAATTTCCAAAAGTTCTTCAATCCAACACTCCAACAGTAATATCAATTCCAAATATCAGGATTCCAGCTCTATCCGTTCACCCAAATCCCTATTGTACCAAATTTAGTACTTTTCGTACACATAAGCACGAATTTCCAAAACTACCCTCATATCTCAATCCTACACTACAACAGTAACCTTAATTCCAAATTTCAGGTTTCCAGCTCTTTACGTTCACCCAAATCTAAATTGTACTAAATTTAGTACCATTTAGTACTTTTCGTACACATGATTGGTAATTTTCCAAACCATTTCCTTTTAGAAGCACCACTTCCCAACCTTGATTTCCATACCAAATTCCTATATTCCTGGGGCCTATTATTGATTTCATTAATTATTTAGCGATTTCTTAAAATTGCAGATTTTGAAATTGAAAATTGAATAGTTATGCCTGTACATCTCCATATACGATAAAATTCTTAATTGCAAATAAATCGTGGTAATATGCACAATTCTATTGTACTTTCATTGATTTGCAAACATTTAGTTATTACCAAAAAGTCAGGTCCATACAGTTTTTAGATGTTGTTATTTCTGGCCGATTTCTGAATTTATTCCCCTAATGTTGTCTTCAACAGCAACTCATTTGTTCATTTGCGTAATTGTTGTTTATACACCATTATCACCAACTGCGACATCTGTTGCAATGGAAGATAACAAATATCTTGTCTTTCTATTATTTAGTGGTTTACGATAAAATAAGTGCGCCTAGAAGTAAACTACAAAATTTGAAATTATGTGTGATTTTTTACGGTATCAAGAAGTTATAGCATTGTTAATTTGACACATGTCTTGTAGAGGGCCAACTAAGTGATAGTAATGAAAAATAAGGATTTTTGTTGTTGTTATTTTTTGTGGTTCCAGGACGAATTTTCTAAAACCCGGCCTTATCTCGCACATTTGCATCAACAGTGACCCACTGGTAAAATTTCAAGCTCCTAGCTTTAGCCGTTTTGGCTGGGCGTTGATGATGAGTCAGTCAGTCAGTCAATCACTCATCACCAAGCTCATTTATATATATAGATAAAGTTCATAGCGCCCACGATTCGGCCATAACCTAAAAATCGCCATGAAGACTGCTAAAGGGAAATAATTTACCAGTGATATCATTACCACATAAGCCATTTACTTTTCAATGGCAGTCTTCATGACGAGTTTTAGGTTATGGGCGAATCGTGGGCGCTATGAACTTTATATTATATATTTGAATACAGGACTACATATTAGACACCCTGAGCATATCCGGAATGCCATATGAAGCTCCTATGACTTCCCCCGATGACGTAATTACAGCTTAAAGTACTCAAAATATGCAATTTTTACAAGATTCATCGTATGTTTTCTATATTTTTTGATATATATTCGCCATAATTATTTCAAAAAACGTTTTGTATTGAGCGTATAACATCTTCTTAATATATTAGTGTCGAAAAACCCGCAAAAAATATTTGTTTGTATCCGAAAATAACGAAATTCTGGGTAAAACTCGTAAAAACCGATTTTGAGCTATATCTCATGAACAAGAGCTGATGGAGAAAAACCGTGACCAGATTTGAAAATAGCTCGCTGATTTCATTTAGAAACAACAACAACATCGGTTGAAACATTCAACTTTTTCAATTTTGTTGAGCATTGTAATCAATAATCAATGAATAGTCATAACTATTCAATTTCAAAATCTGTAATTTGAAGAAATCGCTAAATAATTAATGAAATCAATAATAGGCCCCAGGAATATAGGAATTTGGTATGGAAATCAAGGTTGGGAAGTGGTGTTTCTAAAAGGAAATGGTTTGGAAAATTACCAATCATGTGTACGAAAAGTACTAAATGGTACTAAATTTATTACAATTTGGATTTGGGTGAACGGATAGAACTGGAATCCTGAATTTTAAGTATTTTAATTTTATTTATTTTAATTTAAAGTATGAATTTTAGTAAACGGAAAGAGTTAGAATTTGCAACCCGTTCGCGGTAGGCTATAGAGGTAGAATTTGGATTTAGGTGACGGATAGTGTTTGAGTCCTGAAATTTGAAATTAGGATAACTATTGGAGTGTAGGACTGAGGTAGTAAGGGTACGAAAATTACTAAGTTGTACTACCTGTGGTACAATTTGGATTTGGGGGAACGGATAGAGCTGGAATCCTGGAATTCGGTCAGAATTCGTACTTATGGGTACGAAATGTACCAAATGGTACAACTTGGATTTGAGTGCACGGATAGCGCTGGAATCCTGTTATTTGGAATTATGGTTACTGTTGAAGTGAAGGATTAAGGTTGTTTTGGAAAATCGAATTGTACAGAATTTGGTACAATTTGTTTTTGTGTAAAGGGGTTTTTGGAAATTCGTAGTAGAAAGGTACGAAAAGTGCTAAAGTGTACTAAATATGGAATCCATTGTATTAGGCAAACGCGAAGAGCTAGAATTCTGAAATTTTAAACGAGTGGTCATTGATGGAGAGCTAGGAAGATGTACCAAAGGGTATTTAGAAACTCGACCTATAAATGTACGAAAAGTACTAAAAGTTTCTAAATTTTGTACCAATTGCATATTTTTAATGGATAAAGCTAGAATCTTCAAATTTGGTATGGGAATCAAGGTTGGGAAATGGCGTTGAAATAAGGATATGGCTTTGGAAGTTCGTATTTATGATTACGAGCAGTAATAAATTTGGATTTGGGTGAACGGATAGAGGTGGAATCCTAAAGTTTTGAATTAAGACTACTGTAGGGGTGTAGGATTGAGATAGTTTTGAAAATTCGTACCTTTGGGTACGAATAGTACTAAATGGTACTAAATTTGGTACAATTTGGATTTGGATGAACGGAACTAAGATTACTGCCGACAGTAGAATTGAGGTAGTTTTGGAAATTCGTACTTATGGGTACAGAAAGCACTAAATTTGGTACAATTTGAATTTTAGTAAACGGATAGTGTTGGAATTAGGAATTAAGATTACTGTAGGAGTGTAGCATTGAGGAAATTTTGAAAAGTCGTACGTATGGGTACGAGAAGTACTAAGTGGTACTAAATATGGTACAATATGGATTTAGGTGAACGGGTAGAGCTGGAATCCTGAAATTTTTGTTTGGGAAAGAAATGGTACTAAATTTGATACAATTTGGATTCGGGTGAATTAATAGAGCTGGAATCCTGAAATTTGGAATTACGATTACAGTCGAAGAGTAGGATTCAGGTTGTTTTGAAAAAGCAAACTTATGGTACTAAATTTAATACAATTTGTATGTAGGTGAACGGATAGCGGTGGAATCCTGCAATTTAAAAGTATGATTATTGTAGCCCTGTTGCGTTGAGGAAGTTTTGAAAATTGGTACGAAAATTCTAAATTGTTCTAAATTTAGTACAATTTTAATTTGGTTTAACGGATAGAGTTTGAATCCTGAAATTTGGAAGTAAGATTACTACTAAAGTGAAGGATTGAGGTAGTTTTGGAAAATCTTACTTATGGGTACGAAGAGTTCGACTTGATACTAAGTTTGGTACAATTTGGAATTGGACGAACGGATACAGCTGGAATCTTGAGATTTGGAATTACTGTAATTATTATGGAATTTACTGTAATTATTTTGTATTAATGTCCGTGTATGGCTGAGATATGTCGTCGAAATACGTACCATAAGTATACAAAAATTACTTAATGGTACTCAATTTGTTTTTGGGTGTAGGGACAGTGCTGGAATTTTTATTTTTTGGAGTTAGGGTGTGTATTGGTGTGCAACGTTGATCTCGCTGTTAATGTGTAAGGGTGAGATACGGCTGATCTTTTTGAAAATCGAACTTAAGGGGTACGTACAGTACTGAGATAAAAATAAATATTGATTAAAATTGGTATTAGTGCGACCAAATTTTCAGTGTTTGTCATTTCCATATTATATATTGTTTATTTGTTTTTTATATCCTTTCCGCATACGAAGTAGCGGGTATTTTGCTAGTATGTAATAAATTGTCTCTAATATTGACTTATTATCCTCTGAATAAATGGATAAGTGAAATGTTATACGAAAATAATTCTTGAACATTACGGTGTGCTAAAAGGCTTTCGGTAAAGGTAAGGTAGAAGGCAAGGGTCAGCCAAGTCAACACTTTTGGGAGTCATCATCATTGATGAGGCTCATTGGGGATTTTGTAGAGAATCCATTGGGAGGGCAAGGTAACCCAGCAAACACCTTGGGTACCCGTATCAACAACAGCAACATCATATCATTTTTCTTCTATAAATAAAGCATCCTGTTTATGATTGTGAATTAATAATGAATCAATTTTGTTTATGGCTAGTCAGGAGTGGCCACTGTGCTAGACCGAATTTTTTTCAATGGCAAGTGTATACCAGCGACATCTTGGTATGCCTCATTCCCCTTTACACTCCAACCTAGTTACATAACATACTGAAATGTACTTCGGCTATGCTTTGCCGAGTTGTTTCATTCAAAACCGAAACAAAAAGAATTTTTGGCAAACATTTGCTATGCAAAACGATCAATGCCACACTCAGACACACACATTTGCTTTCTTAAGAACCCTCCCAGCTAACATTTTGTTCCGAATTCGTTTTGAATTCGGTCAGAATTTCTGTAAAAAATTGTTGTATGGACGTGGTCACCGAATTCGGAAAGAATATTCTAAGGAAACTCTAAAAAAATATTAGAGTTTCGGTCCGAATTCGAAGGTAAATTCTTGGAAAATTCGGAGAAAAAATCATTTTAACGATTTTTCGTAAAATTATCTGGCAGTCCTGACTACAATGTCGTTGACTTTGTTGCGGACATCAACGATGCGTCCCCTGAGCCCTGAACAAAAATATATATGGTGTTAGATGCTGCGTTTGCTGTTGTTGTTGTTGTTGGGGAGACTGCGGGAGTATTTTCATTGCGGCGACGATGATGAATCCGATGACGAAGATGAAGAAGTTCTGGCGCAGCAATCAGCAATATAACTAAGTAGTCCTGGAAAAAATTTAAATGGAAGGTGCTTGCACCTGAAAAGTTTTTGCGGATTCTGAAACTACAATGTTCATAGATGAGACAAATCAAAAAACTAAAAAATCGTCGGAGCGCCTTTGAAATAAATCGCGATTCAAGTTGACATTTTTAAGTGTTTTTTTTTAGGTTTTCACGATTTTGCTTAAAAACCGCAAGTGCTATTGAAATGGGACTAAATAAGATGTTGTAGCTATGAAAATTCTCTATAAGATTGACTTTTATGATATCTTCGTAGTTTTTAATGTTATTGAGATATAAAAGTTCAAATTAGGACAATGGATTGACTGTATCGTCTCCCTTAGTAACTTTAAATGAAGTTTTTGCAAATTTTGAAACAGCAATTTTTATAGATGAAAAAAAATCCAAAAACAAGAAAAAATTGCTGGATGGATTTTTTTAATAAATCGCGATCAATATTCACATTTTTAGGTTTTTTTTCCTTTTCATGATTTTGCTTGGAAACCGCAAGTCCTATTGAGATCGGACCAAAGAAAATGTTTTAGCAGCGAAAATTCTGTACTAGATTGGCTGATTGATATTTTCCAAGGTTGTGGTTCAGATCAAACTTCCAGATTTTTGTCATAGGTATTCAGGATTTAGCTTGAAAACTGCAAATCGTTTCGAAATGGGACTAAAGAATATGTTGTTGCTGTAAAAATTCTCTACAAGATTGGCTTTCGTAATTTTTCGCAAATTGTACCTATTTTGAGATATATAAGTTTGGCGTACA
This sequence comes from Musca autumnalis, assembly GCF_047663935.1. Taxonomy (NCBI): domain Eukaryota; kingdom Metazoa; phylum Arthropoda; class Insecta; order Diptera; family Muscidae; genus Musca; species Musca autumnalis. The sequence continues at coordinate 131,966,489 of NW_027411755.1, read as the reverse complement.
GAAATAAGACCCCATTAAATAACACCCCAAACGGAAATGAAATTGGACCCCAATTTTTGGGGGGTTTTTCAATTTAATACAATACAAAAAGGTCGCAAACTAGGAAATTTGGCCCCAAAAAATATTACATTTATGCCCCAAAATTTCATTGGGGCTAAAATGCATTTTTGAAATTGGGGTGCATTTGGCAAATGCAATATTACCCAAACACCGAAAATACAATTAGGCCCAAAATATTTATTCACTTAAATTTGGGGTGTAAATGAAGCAACACATTTGGGGTGTATTTGCAAGAACGATTTTTAAAGATGTTAATACAACACATCGAAATATTCATCGGAGACCATATAAAGTATATGGTAAATTTCAAATTTCCTTTACAATTCCATAGAAAAAAAATTAAAAAAATTTTTGGCGAGCACATCTGCGATTTTTGGTACATGGGGTACGAAAAAAATCGTGGTTTCAAATCTGTTCGCGTTCACAAAATTGGATGCTGCGCTCAAAAGTTATGGGGGGTTTTATTCCCTTATAAAGAACAAATATTTAAAAATTCAATTTGTGCTGTAATAAGAAAATGTATATATAAAGCGTTAACAGCATTTAATATCTATCCGTAGATGCCTAAATATTTACTAAATGTATTTTTATTTTCGCGGAAAATCAAGAAATAATGAAAAAATCTTGGAGTAAATTTAATTTATTCTAATTTAGAGTCCAAATAAAATTCGAAAAAATAAATTAAAAATACGTACAGATTCTAGACAACGCGTAGAAAAATATGAGACCAAAATTTTAACGATAGGATTTATAACTGCCATATTACAGCAACAACAAAAGACGAAAACTTATTGTGGGAAATTATTTAAAAAATATATATTTTGTTTAATACGAAAATAGAAAAAACATTTTTGGGAGTTATTCTACTATTTCGCTAAATTTCGATGCAAGGACTGACGGACTTCGCTGAAACTTCTTCAGAGAAATTGCGATGACAAACCCGAAAGTGTATTTGCTTACTTTGATAAACAATAGGATTATGAAATAGAAAGTAATATTGAAATTACAACCAAAGAAAAAAACATAAAAGTTGAAAAACGTATAATTCGCGAATTCGTTAAAATCAGTTAAAGCGCATGCGCTTTTCAGATACAGCGAGTGCATCTCTATCACTATGTAGCGATTTTTCCACTTTTCATTCAGCGGCCAAAGTGTGCCGTCAGCTGCATCTTACTGTTCAAAAAACCTTTATGTGGGTAAAAATTGCGCGACGTACATAAGATTATAAGGCGCATCCGATTTCAGTGACCGCCTATAAAAAATACGTCATTATAACAATTTTTAAACAAATTCGTCAAGAACCGCGGATGTGCTACCAAATTCTATTTTATACGAAATACGAATATTACTCCAGAATCTCGGTAATTTATGCCACACGGTTTTGGAAAATAATATAATCGCGTATAAAGGATTCCATTTATGTAAAAATAACCAACGAAAATCGCGGTTCAATGCGCGGAATCATCAAAATATAATTTTGCAGAATTTCCTACTTTCAAGGTATCTATAACCGCCGTTTTAGTGGATGGATTTGAAAGCGGAAAGGTTTATTAGATCCGGCGCGTAAAAAAACTAAAATCACGCGGGGTTCAAGGGTACCTGAGTCACAGTTGTAACTTTTGAAGCCAAAAAATAGGGTTTTAAAGAAAATTTACGCATCAAAATTTCGACTTTTGACTCCTATTACTAGGGAGCTGTATGAAGCACACTCATGAGATAAACATCAAACGACGTGGAATCACGAGTTCTACAATCCAATAAACAGTTTGGGTAATTATCTGGTTGCGCCCTCCAATTATAAGAAAAAATCAAAAAACCCAGATTTCAAAACTTCAAAATGTCAGCATCGATTTTAGGGGGATGCAGTGTATATATCGAAAAGTCATACATTAGAACCATGTTGCCCAAGGGGTATTCTTCAATTCTTTCTTTGAGCTCAGGTCTAAATTTTCCGTGGTTTGACCAGAAATCAGGAAAGAACACAAAAAAACTTGTAAACTTCAACACATTTTTACCCATTTTTTTAATATTACCACCAACACAGCTTCCACATAAATTATTTGTTATGGTTCATTATATGCGAGCCCGGCTAAAACACTTCAATTAATATAAATATATTCATATTGTATAAAATATATTGACACTTCGCGACTTATTAAATGGTGAACCTCAACTTCAACGATTGTAAAACATTTTTGAATATTACCATATATATTCTTGATCGGAGTAAAATTCTAAGTCGATATAACGATTTCGGTCCGTACGTCTGTTGAAATCAAGATACAGCTCGCAATTTTTAAGATAGAGTATTGTAATTTGGTATAGAAGTTTCTATTACTCCTAGGATTTTCGGTATTGCAAATGGGCTATATCGGTCCACGTTTTGATATAGCACCCATAGAACGGTACCACCCGATTTTCGGTATATTATAGGTTGTGGCCTCAATATTACACCGAAATGGCTGAAATTTGTTACTTAGTCTTCGTTGGGGGTATAAAACTTTCCCCCAGAATTTTGTTGGTATGGGTCCAAGCCTTCATATAGCCCCCATAGAACGGTACCTCCCGATTTTCGGTATTTTGAAGGTCGTGGCATCAATATTCATCCGAAGTGGCTGAAATTTGGTACTTGGTCTTCGTTGGGGGTATAAAACTTTCCCCCAGAATTTTGTTGGTATGGGTCCACGCCTTCATATATTACCCATAGAACGGTACCTTCCGATTTCGGTATTTTAAAGGTTGTGGCCTCAATATTCCACCGAAATGGCTGAAATTTGGTATTTAGTCTTCATTGGGAGTACGAAACTTTCCCCCAGAAATTTGCCGGTATAGGTCCACGCCTTCATATATCCCCCATAGAACGGTACCTCCCGATTTTCGGTAGTTTGAACGTTGTGGCATCAATATTCATCCGAAGTGGCTGAAATTTAATATTTAGTCTGCGTTGGGGGTATAAAATTTTCCGCCAGAATTTTGTTGGTATGGGTCCACGCCTTCATATAGCCTCCAAAGAACGGTACATCCCGATTTTCGGTATTTTGAAGGTTTTGGCCACAACAACCCACCGAAATGGTGATTGGAGATTTGGTATTTAGTTTACGTTGGAAGTAAAACCATTTCCGACTGAATTTCGTTGGTATAGGTCCACGTTTCGATATAGATATAACTCATAGAACGGTACCTCCCGATTTTCGTAAATGTGAAAGATGTGACGTCAATATTCCACCCAAATGACTGAAAGTTGTTATTTAGTATTTTCATTGGTTTATAAAATGTTCCAGAAAAGGATTATCGGTAAAGGTCCACGCCTTCCTATATCCCCCATAGAAGCGTACCACACTCTCTTACTGAAAGATCGGAAATTTGGTATGTTGTCTTCTTTGAGTCTAAAAACTTTACGCCAGAAATTTATCGGTATAGATCGACGTTTTGATATAGCCCCCATAGAACGGTGCCTCCCGAATTTCGGTATTTTGAAGGTTAGCGACATTGTTTTACCGAAATTGCTGAAATTTGGTATTAAGTCTTCTTCATAAACGCAAGGAAACTAATTCTTGCAGTTTACTTAAATACCACTCGTGGTGGAGGGTATAATAAGTTCGGGCCGGCCGAACTTAAAGCCGTTCTTACTTGTTTACAAAAATATTTTCACAATTTTAGAAAATACAAAGTTTTTCTAAAAACTTGCAAATAATTTTATAAAACCGAAAAGAGCCGCAGGCAAAAATATTTTTGAAAAAAATTGCACGATTTTTTACACAAATATTTTCAAAGTTTTACTAAATACAAAGCTTTTCTAAAAAATTGCAAATACTTTTATAAAACCGAAAAGCGACGTAGGTGAAAATATTTTTGAAAAAAATCGCGCGATTTTTTACAAAAACATTTTTACTATTTAAGAAAATATAGAGTTTTTGTAAAAAATGCAAACACATACAAATTTCCCGATTTATGTTTTTTTTTCAATTTAAATAATTAATATACTCGTATTTACGAAATGTCTTCGTCGAATACCGTAGTCTGGTAAAATTTCTCCGAAGTGCTACTGACAAATTCAGATATAATTTCATTTTTAAATACTTTTATGAAATCTGGAAGATTTTGTGATTTTGTTTGGAAATTAACCCTTCCCAAATGTACAACTCCGCTTATATTCTAACTTCGTCGAACGAATTTCTGGAGATATATCCGTGGGTGCTATGTCCGGTCACCCGGACTATTGGAATTTCCATGAGCAAGAAAATGGTAAGTAATTTTCTCACCGTCTGTGGGCCAACTGCCTAACGACGAATTAAACGATTCTTCTATCGCACATTAAGTCGATAATTTGTAGACAATTGACGTGCCCCACGGTTTTATTTTAGTCTAGTCTATGCGTATGTTTATAATTCCCACGACTGTATCTATTTTATTATTTATTGGTTTTTAGTACATTTATCTTAAACATTGCAATGTATGTTTAACATAAAACCGTTTAACTTAAAAAGTTTTTTTACCTATTTTTATTTTCTAGTTTTTAGTTTTTATTTCGCATTATGTTTAATTCATTTAGTGCTTCATTATTGCAAGGTTTCTTGCCCGTTAGTTTATTGCAGTCCAACTCCTCTATACGTAGTCCCTGCAAAGATCTTACTCTACTAAGAGCCACGTAGGCTTGACCTTCTTCAAACAGTTTCGCACCTAAGTATACGACTGCGTGATCCACAGTGCTGGCCTGCATTTTATGTATTGTAGAAGCCCATGATAGTATTAAAGGCAACACACATCTGTGTATCGCTCCCGTTGTTTTGTTAACCTGGCTTCATATTCTTCAGGCGTTTCTGACGCCGTCATTTGTGTATATCGCTGACGTTGCTTTTTTAACCTGGCCTCATATTGCTCAGATGTTTTTGACGCTAATTGTTCCCGTCGTTTCTGTAATCGACTATTTCTATCACCTTCACTTTCTTTAGCTTGCTTTATACTTTTCTTTCGCTTTTTGAAGCCTTCGTTTACGTTGTGTTGCAGTTTCTGTTTTATTTGTGTTTGTATTTTTTATATATTTTTACCATGTTGTTCCCACGAGTAATGGACATTTAAACGGTCGACCCCCAGCGGTCCAATAAAGGGGCAAGGCTATGTACAACAAGATGCGCCTGAGTCTTGAGGGGAAAACGCTAACGACATATCATTTTTATCCACCCTAATGCCATACAGTTCTCGGCGCGTTTTAACCTTTCACCTTAACTTGGGTGGTGTACCGCTAACGACGTGTCATTTTTAGCCACCCTAACGCCACACAGTCCTCAACACGATAAAAAATCTTGACTTGGGTGGTGGATTCAGGCTGGATTAATCAGATACCTAAATTACAGATTCAATTTCTAAATTTAAATCTTAATTATACGCCATTTAGTGGCTGCGCCCATCCTAAATATTGAGGTTGTATAGTGCACTGTATTCTTCTTGTCAAGCCCTTTTATTTTATACCCATATTGGTGGGATTGATAAAAAATTGTTATCAGCCATTTGGTAGCGGCGGCCATCTTAGATTTCAATTTTGCATAGTAAATTGTATTCTACTTGTAGAGACCTTTCATTTGATACCCATGTTGATGGGATTGATAAAACCTCAGTTATCCGCCATTTTGTAGAGGCCGCCATCGTGGATTCTAATTTTATATAGTACATTGTATTCTACTGGTTGAGCCTTTCATTTGATATCCATATTGATGGGATTGATAAATCATACGTTATCCACCATTTTGTAGCGGCCGCCATCTTGGATTTAAATTTTTTATAGTATATTGTACTCTGCTTGTTGAGGCCTTTCATTTGATACCCATATTGATGGGATTGATAAAACCTACGTTATCCGCCATATTGTAGCGGCCGCCATCTTGGATTTAAATTTTTTATAGTATATTGTACTCTGCTTGTTGAGGCCTTTCATTTGATACCCATATTGATGGGATTGATAAAACCTACGTTATCCGCCATATTGTAGCGGCCGCCATCTTGGATTTCAATTTTTTTTAGTATATTGTATTCTGCTTGTTGAGCCCTTTCATTTGATACCCATATTGATGGGAATGATAAAACCTACGTTATCCGCCATTTTGTAGCGGCCGCCATCTTGGATTTCAATTTTTTATATTGTATTGTATTCTGCTTGTTGAGTCCTTTCATTTGATACCCATATTGATGGGATTGATAAATCATACGTTATCCACCATTTTGTAGCGGCCGCCATCTTGGATTTCAATTTTTTATAGTATATTGTACTCTGCTTGTTGAGCCCTTTCATATGATACCCATATTGATGGGATTGATAAAACCTACGTTATCCGCCATATTGTAGCGGCCGCCATCTTGGATTTAAATTTTTTGTAGTATATTGTATTCTGCTTGTTGAGCCCTTTCATTTGATACCCATATTGATGGGAATGATAAAACCTACGTTATCCGCCATTTTGTAGCGGCCGCCATCTTGGATTTCAATTTTTTATATTGTATTGTATTCTGCTTGTTGAGTCCTTTCATTTGATACCCATATTGATGGGATTGATAAAACCTACGTTATCCGCCATTTTGTAGCGGCCGCCATCTTTGATTTCAATTTTTTATAGTATATTGTATTCTTCTTGTTGAGCCCTTTCATTTGATACCCATATTGATGGGATTGATAAAACCTACGTTATCCGCCATTTTGTAGCGGCGGCCATCTTGAATTTATAATGATAATGAATAAACATAATTGTATTGTCACCAAAATCCAAAGTGTATACAAAATTTCAGATTAATCGGTTGACAGGAAGAGGGTGAAATTTGAATTACTAAATTTGACCCAAGAATAAATAATAAAACAAACGGGGTGAGCTAAATAAAACCATTTAAAAAAAGAAAATTGGCCCCTAAAGTTTTGTTGTTGTTTTCCATATACCTGTTTTCATTTTCAATTTGGAGTGTTATTTCATGGGGCCTTATTTCGGTACGCCATAAGTTTAAGTTGGGAAATTGCAGTCATGACATTTTTTATAAGGATGCGATTGTCCTAATTTGAGCTTCTATATCTCAACAACGGTAAAACCTACGAAGATATCATAAAAAATCATTCTTGTGGAGAATTTTCATAGCTACAACATCTTTTTCAGTTCCATTTCAATTGCAGTTTCCAAGCAAAATCGTGAAAACCTAAAAGCCCTTTAAAATGTCAACTTGAATCGCGATGTATTTAAAAAGCGCTACAACGATTTTTTTAGTTTTTTTGATTATTCTCATCTATGAACATTGTAGTTTCAGAATCCGCAAAAACTTCCCAGGTATAAGCACCTTAAATTTAAATTTGATTCAAGAGCACCGTGTGCGTTTGTCTGACTGGTTGACGCTTTCTAGAGTTGGGTAATATAGTTCCTAGTTCCCTGTACTCATAAAATGTATGTGTGATATTAGGTATACGCAGTTTGTTCATAGAAAAAAATGTGGGTTATTGGAACTGCAAAGTAAACTAGGTACTTCCATTTAGTTCCTTTGCCACAACTCTAATGCTCACCCTTATTCTCGACGGGAGTAAACCTTTTAGTTCAAACTGTGTATCCTGTGAAAATACACAACTATTGAAAAAACTATTTAAAAACAGTACACATACAGTTTTTTTTCAACTTTTAAAACCTTTTCTTTAAAATCCCATAAAATATGCATTGTTTTAAAATGTCACATTCACTAATTTTGTTTTGGTGGCTAATTTTGCCACAGTCGTTTTGGAAGGTTTGCTGGTTGCTGTGTTGTATTGTGTATGTTGTACGACAAAAAAAATGTGTCAACGATATCAAACTGGGCGATATAGAATTTATTCTGGCTCATGCCGTTGACTGACTAAATTTATAATGTGCGCTTATCACCCAACAACAATGAAGAAATAAAGAAGAAAGAGAAGAAACAAAAATAAAATAACACCATGTTTAAATGATATTTTGTTACTCGTTTTTACATGGGGATATAGCTCAGTGGTAGAGCATTCGACTGCAGATCGAGAGGTCCCCGGTTCAAACCCGGGTGTCCCCTTACAATTATTTTTTAAGTATTTTAAAATTTTTTTGTTATTAAAATAACTTTAATTTAATGATTAGTTTCGGAAAACATACTACATCAATTCATAAAGCCCAAACGGACTTTAATAAAAGCGTTTTCAATTTCATTAACAAATAAATTAGGTATTGTGCCCAAAGACAAATATCAAGAAAATTGTCAACCCGTTTACATTGTTAAAACATAAAATTAGCTAAAAACTATGAATTTTAGCACCAACCGAAAGTCGTACAGCAATAAAGACAAGGTATTTAATAGAATTAATCCTAGTTAATGTTTTTGTTATTAATTAAATCCTAAGATCGATTTAGAGTAACATCACTACTTCTTTACAATCGATAGGGTCAATTCTAGAAACTTAAATCAGATCAAATGGGACAGAAGCGTAAAAAATGATTTGTATGAAACCAAAAGAGGAAATATTAACTCAACTTTAAAAAAAATAGTTTCGATTCATCAGATATCGAAAATTAGAAGTGTGCATTACACAACATATGTGTGTTAAGATGAAACAAAAAAACATATAAAATATTTAAAATAATTCGAAAATTGAATGAAAAATATTTTCTTGTAGATAGTTTAAAACACGAAGTGCAAAATGAGTTGATTTTTAGTGTCCCGACACTCTACTCGATAGAGAAAAATATTTGAAAGCTTTAATTTTGTCAATATTTTTAATTTAAATGCAAGTATTTTATTTAAGAGATTCCATCATGAAGAAGAATATACTATTTGATGCTAAGCGAACTATTATTTACTAGCTTTAACTGCATTTATAAATAAAACACTATAGGTTGATTTTGTTAATTGCTTTTGATTTTCAACTTTTTTGTAAATACAATTTTTTATCCCCGAAAACAAATTACAGCCAATCTTGCCCGAAATGTTGATAACAACTTTAATATTCCTGAAATCGGGTGGTACCGTCATATGGTGGCTCTCCCAACACCTGGACCTATGTCCACAATTTTTGGTGGTGGAAGTGGCTGTAGTATTGTGAACCCCAAATGCCAAATTACAGCCAATTCGGGCTAAAAATGAAGATAAAATCCTCGGGTGGTACCGTTACATGGGGGCTATTACAGTGTTTTATTTATAAATGCACTTAAAACTAGAAAATAATTTTTCAAATAAAACGCTTGACGTTTAATATTGTCACAATTTTTAATTTAAATTCAAGCGTTTAATTTGAGAGATACCATCATGAAAAATTATTTTCTAGTTTTAAGTGCAATTATAAATATAACACTGCCATTTAATTTTTATACCCTCAGCCTTTAGGCTATGGAGGGTATATACACTTCGATACGATGAAAATGTGCCTTATCGAAATAATGGTTTTAGACCCCAAGTATGTTTGGACGAAATGTGTTTCAGACAATTTGGAGTCGATCTAGCCATGTCCGTCCGTCTGTCTGTCTGTCCTGCTGGCTGGAGCGCACGATAACTCTCAAACGGAGGAACCGATTCGGTTCAAATTTTGGCTTTCGTAATATTTTGCCCAAACATAGTTTAAGTTCGAAGATGGGCTATATCGGTCCACTCCTTCCGGTACCTCCCCCACAAAAGTTCGAAAATGTTCGGAAAGTTTGTGCGCACGATAACTCTTGAAGGGAGTGACCGATTTGGTCCATACTTTGTATAGCGTAAACTTTCTACCAGGGTAAAATAAGGTTCCAATATGGTCTCACTAGGTCCACTCCTTCGGGTACCTCCCACACAAAATTTCGCAAAAGTTCAGTTTAGGGCCATCCATACGACGGTACAAGCACCATCAGGGGCAAGTCCATACTTCCTGAGAAAATAGCATGAAAGTTGCAAAAAACCCCTATGACACCGTGTGAGCTGGTTGGAGCTCAAGATAACTCTCGAACGGATCTGCCGATTCGGTGCAAAATATGGCCTTAGTAATATTTTGTCCAAACATAGTTTAAGTTTGAAGATAAGCCATATCGGTCCACTCCTTCAGGTACCTCCACCACAAAAGTTAAAAATGTTCGGAAAAATTGTTCGTACGGTAACTATTGAAGGGAGTGGCCGAATTGGTTTATACTTTACACATACTAATATATCTACCAGATATAGATCAGGTTCAAATATGGACTATATTTGTCCACTCCATCCGGTACCTCCCACACAAAATTTCGGATAAGTTCACTTTAAGGCCTAATATCGAATCACTTTGATTTTTGTTGAAGCAACTTGCATTCGCTGCCTGAATTACGAAGGGAAAAGTTTTTTTTAGGGGCAAGTCCATACTTCTTGAGCAAACAGCCCGAAGAGTGTTGTGGCTGGAGATCCATTTCCATAACGGTCAATGTCGATCCATTCCTTTTAGTATCTCCTCCGCAAAACTTTTGATCTTTAATCCTAATCAACGCCCAAAATTTTTAAAACCCACTAAATACATACGTATTTTGGAAAAAATGTTTCAATATACACAGGCTGAGGGTATATCTCTGTCGGCAAAGCCGACTGATACTTTTTTACTTGTTTTATTTATTTTTTATTTTTATCTTTTCAGTAATTACATTTTTTGACTCATAAAAAAATTATACCCAATTTAGGCCGAAAATAATGATAACAAGTAAAAAAGCGTTAAGTTCGGCCAGGCCGAACTTTTCATACCCTCCACCATAAAATATTCTGAACTAAAATGGAATAATTAGTTTTCATTCCTGTCCCCAACTTTTAGTGGGTACGTTAAAATGTCAGATAATGTACATAAAATGCTTACGTCGGGAAGCCCTTTTTATGGTGCCTATATCTAACTATGTATGTTGACAATTTTTGGTGGGCTAGAATGTCAAATAACTCCTAATTCGGTTAAAAATTTTAGCTAGAATCCTCAAATTACTGAAAATCGAGAGGTACTTTTATATGGGGGCTTTATCAATACATCGACCTTTCTTGACAATTTTTGGTTGAGAGGTGTGGTGACCACTAAGAATTTTAAATGTCAAATGTTCAAATTACAGATAATTGGGTTAAAACTTGTAGGTAAAATTCTCAAAATACCGAAAATCGGGAGGTACCGTTATATGGGGCTATACCAAAACATGGACCTATGTTCATAATTTTTTCGAATATAAGTTTTTTGGTCACTAAGAACCCTAAATATCAAATTATAGCTAATTCGGTCTAGAAATGTGACATAAAACGTCAAAATACCTGAAATCGGGCGGTAACGTTATATGGGGGCTATTCCAAGACATGGACCTATGTCCACTAGTTTTGTTATATAAGTTTATTGACACTTAAGAACCCTAAATGTCAATTTATAGCCAAATCAGACTGAAAATGTTGCTAAAAACGTCAAAATGCGTAAATCGGGGGTACGTTATATGGGGGCTATACCAAAACGTGGACCTATGTCCACAACTTTTGTTATATAAGTTTATTTACACTTAAGAACTCTTAGTGTCAAATTATAGCTTAATCGGTCTGAAATGTAGCTAAAAACGTCAAAATACCGTAAATCGGGGGTACCGTTATATGGGGGCTATACCAAAACGTGGACCGATATAGCCCATCATCGAACTTGACCTGCCTGCAAACAAAAGACGCATTTTCCCAAAATTTCAGACAATTTTGGTGGAGAGGTGTGGTGACCACTAAGAACTTCAAATGTCAAATGTTCAAATTACAACTAATTCGGTTAAAACTTGTAGGTAAAACTCTCAAAATACCGAAAATCGGGAGGTACCGTTATATGGGGCTATACCAAAACATGTACCTATGTTCATAATTTTTTCGAATATAAGTTTTTTGGTCACTAAGAACCCTAAATATCAAATTATAGCTAAATCGGTCCAGAAATGTGACTTAAATCGTCAAAATACCTGAAATCGTGGCTACCGTTATATGGGGGCTATACCAAAACGTGGGCCTATGTCCACAACTTTTGTTATATAAGTTTACTAGCTAAACCCGGCGCGCTTTGCTGCCCCGACTACGATAATGGAATGCCATAATTATATTAACGTTTTTTAATTTTAACGAATAAATATAGGAGATATGAAGCAGTTATATACCTATTCAGGGTTGTTATGGAGCTACTATGGTATTTTTTTATACCCTCCACCATAGTATGGAGGGTATATTAAGTTTGTTTTTCCGTTTGTAACGCATTGAAATACTCATTTGCGACCCTATAAAGTATATATATTCTTGATCAGGGTAAAATTCTAAGTCGATCTGAGCACGTCCGTCCGTCCGTCCGTCCGTCCGTCTGTGGTAATCACTCTAGCATCCACAAAAATGGAGATAGGACGCTGAAATTTTGGGAAAATGCGTCTTTTGTTTGCAGGCAGGTCAAGGTCGATGATGGGCTATATCGGTCCACGTTTTGGTATAGCCCCCATATAACGGTACCCCCCGATTTACGGTATTTTGACGTTTTTAGCTACATTTTCAGACCGATTTGGCTATAATTTGACATTTAGGGTTCTTAAGTATCAATAAACATATATAACAAAACTTGTGGACATAGGTCCACGTTTTGGTATAGCCCCCATATAACGGTACCCCCCGATTTGCGGTATTTTGACGGTTTTAGCTACATTTTTAGACCGATTTAGCTATAATTTAACATTTAGGGTTCTTAAGTATCAATAAACTTATGTAACAAAAGTTGTGGACATAGGTCCACCTTTTGGTATAGCCCCCATATAACGGTACCCCCCGATTTGCGGTATTTTGACGTTTTTAGCTACATTTTCGGACCGATGTAGCTATAATTTTACATTTAGGGTTCTTAAGTGTCAATAAACTTATATAACAAAAGTTGTGGACATAGGTCCACGTTTTGGTATAGCCCCCATATAACGGTACCCCCCGATTTGCGGTATTTTGACGTTTTTAGCTACATTTTCGAACCGATGTAGCTATAATTTGACATTTGAGGTTCTTAGAAGTCAATAAACTTATATAACAAAAGTTGTGGACATAGGTCCACGTTTTGGTATAGCCCCCATACAACGGTACCCCCCGATTTGCGGTATTTTGACGTTTGTAGCTACATTTTCAGACCGATTTAGCTATGATTTGACATTTATTGTTCTTAAGTGTCAATAAACTTATATAACAAAATTTGTGGACATAGGTCCACGTTTTGGTATAGCCCCCATATAACGGTAGCCCCTGATTTACGGTATTTTGACGGTTTTAGCTACATTTTCAGACCGCTTTAGCTATAATTTGACATTTAGGGTTCTTAAATATCAATAAACTTATATGACAAAAGTTGTGGACATAGGTCCACATTTTGGTATAGCCCCCATATAACGGTACCCCCCGATTTACGGTATTTTGACGTTTTTAGCTACATTTTCAGACCGATGAAGCTATAATTTGACATTTGAAGTTCTTAAATGTCAATAAACTTATGTGACAAAACTTGTGGACATAGGTCCATGTTTTGGTATAGCCCCCATATAACGGCACCCCCGATTTACGGTATTTTGACGTTTTTAGCTACATTTTCAGACCGATATAGCTATAATTTGACATTTAGGGTTCTTAAGTGTAACTAAACTTATATAACAAAAGTTGTGGACCTAGGTCCACGTGTTGGTATAGCCCCCATATAACGGTACCCCCGATTTACGACATTTTGACGTTTTTATCTACATTTTCATACCGATTTAGCTATCAATTGACATTTAGGGTTATTAAATGTCAATAAACTTATATAACTAGTGGACATAGGTCCATGTTTTGGAATAGCCCCCATATAACGTTACCGCCCGATTTCAGGTATTTTGAGAATTTTACCAACAAGTTTTAACCGAATTATCTGTAATTTGAACATTTGACATTTGAAATTCTTAGTGGTCACCACACCTCTCCACCAAAAATTGTCAAGAAAGCCCCCATATAACGGTACCTCCCGATTTTCAGTAATTTGATGATTTTAGCTACAATATTAAACCGAACTAGCAGTAATTTGACATTTGAAGTTCTTAGTGGTCACAACACCTCTCCATCAAAAATTGTCAACATAGGTCCATTTTCGGAGATAGATCCCATGTAACGGTACCTAACAATTTTCAGTAATTTGGCCATTTTAGCTACAATTTTTAACAGAACTAACTGTAATTTGGCATTTGAAGGTTGTAGTGGTCACCACGCATCTGCATCAACAATTTTCAACATAGCCCCAATATAACGATACTTCCCGATTTTCGGTACTTTGAGGATTTTACTTAAAATGTTTAACCGAACGTAGGTCCATGTTTTTGTATGGCCCCAAAACAAACCTCCCGATTTTCCGTACCTTAGCTTTATTTTTGGACGAACTTTCTGTAATTTGAAATTTAAAAGTCAACAAAAATTGTTCATTTAAGTTCATATTTTCGTATAGCCCAGATACCTCCGAACTAGCTGTTAATGACATTTGAAGTTCCCACGTTATGTACCGATTTTCGATATTTTGAGGATTCTAGCTAAATTTTTTAACCGAATTAGGAGTTATTTGACATTAAAGGCTCCCATCAAAAACTCTCAACATAGACCCATGTTTTATTATAACCCCTATATAACAGTACCTCCCAATTTCTAGCCCACCAAAAATTGTCAATAGTTAGATATAGGCACCATAAAAAAGGGCCTCCCAAATAAAGAATTTTATGTACATTATCTGACATTTTAACGTACCCACTTAAAGTTGGGGACAGAAATGAATATTTTATGGTGGAGGGTATGAGAAGTTCGGCCCGGCCGAACTTAATGCTTTTTTACTTGTTAAGTTTCAGGAGGTAACACTCTTTCGAAAGCCTTTCCGCCTATAAGTATTCCTAATGATTTAGATATATCATAATAAAACATAAATCTTAAGAAGTCTCTCAAAGATATGATACTTAACAGCCTTGGTCAATTCCTTCCCAACTATAAGTATTTCTGTAAATAATGATGACTTTTACTGACTGCTAAGTCTTCAAAATTTCATTGAAATTGAACATATAGCTACGCTCTCGATATAATTTGTCATATTTATTTTTAGACCAAATCCCGTCTTAAATTCACATTTTGTGCATAAAATACCGAAAATCAGCCGAAAATATATATGGGAGCTATATTCTAATCTGAACCGATTTCGGTATAATTTGTCCCATTTATTTCTAGAACGAATTGCGTCACGCTTTCCAAATTTCAGTGAAATTGGACATATGTAGTGTGTCCAAATCTGAACCGGTCTCGATAGAATTTGGCACATTTATATTTAGAACAAATTCCGTCAGACATCCCAAATTTCAGCGACATTGGACACATATAGCGTGTTTAGAGCATCAAATACAGAAAATCGGCCTAAAATATAGATAGGAGCAATATCCAAATCTGAACCGATTTCGATATGATTTGGCACATTTATGTCTAGACCAAATCCCGTTACGCATTCCAAATTTCACAGAAATTGGACATAAATAGCGAGTTTGGTTCATGAAATACAGAAAATCGGCCGAAAATATATACAGGAGCTATATCCAAATCTGAACCGATTTCGATATAATTTGGCACATTTATTTCTAGACCCAGTTCTGTAACACATTCCAAATTTCAGCGAAATTGAACATATATAGCGTGCTAGGTGCATAAGCTACAGAAAATCGGACGAAAATATATATGGGAGCTATAATCAAATCTGAACCGATCTCTATATAAGTTAGCACATTTATTTCTGGAACAAATTCCGTCAGACCCTCCAAATTTCAGCGAAATTGAACATATACAGCGTGTTTGGTGCATAAAATAAGGAAATCGGCCGAAAATATATGTGTATGGGAGCTATATCCAAATCTGAATCAATCTCAATATAATCTGGCACATTTATTTCTAGAACAAATTCCATGAGAAATTCAAAATTTCAGCGTGATTGGACATATATAGCGTGTTTGGTGCATAAATTAAGGAAGTCGGCCGAAAATATATGTGTATGGGAGCTATATCCAAATCTGAACCGATTTTGATATAAATTGGCACGTTTATTTCAAGACCAAGTTCCGTCATACATTCCAAATTTCATCGAAATTGGACATAAATAGCATGTTTGGTACATAAAATAAGGAAATCGGCCGAAAATATATGTATGTGGGAGCTATATCCAAATCTGAACCGATTTGAATATAATTTGGTAAATTTATTTCTACATCAAATTCCGTCACACATACAAAATTTGGAGATTGTATCTGTAATACTTCTAAAGATATTTGCATACAAAATCTAAATTTTTTGGAGGTACCTCCGGTTTTGATGCTATATCTCCAGATCTACGCCTATTTTCATTCCAGGCCATGTAGCAATGTACCCTAAACATTTCAGTAAGATCTGTTCAGCGGTTTTCGAGTCTATAAGGCACAAACAAACAAACAAACAAACAAACAGACAAACAAATTCCAATGTTATATACATATATATATATATATACATATATATATATATATATATATATATATATATATATATATATATATGCATATATATATACATGCATATAGATTGACACTTAAGAACCCTAAATGTCAAATTATTGATAAATCGGTCTGAAAATGTAGCTAAAAACGGCAAAATACCGTAAATCGGGGGGTACCGTTATATGGGGGCTATACCAAAACGTGGGCCGATATAGCCCATCATCGAACTTGACCTGCCTGCAAACAAAAGACGCATTTTCCCAAAATTTCAGCGTTCCATCTGCATTTTTGTGGATCCTACTATGGTGGAGGGTATAAAAACTTTAAAATGTTTGAAATCTGTGGTACCGTTATATAAGGGCTATACCAAAACCAGGGCTTATGTCCATAATTTTTGTGAGGAAGTTTCTGTACCATTGGGAACTCCAAATGCCAAGTTTCAGCCAATTCGGGGTGGAAATTAAGATAGAATCCTTAAAATACCTGAAATCGGGTGGTGCCGCTATATGTAGGCTATACCAAAACCTTGAAGAAGTTTCTGTTCCATTGGGAACCTCAAATGCCAAATTACAGCCAATTCGCCCTAAAAATGAAGATAGAATCCTTAAAAAGTTTAAATCGGTTGGGGGCTATAATAAAAAATGGACCAGATTGGTTATGGGTTCATATTCATGTACTGTCATCCAAGTCTGAAAAGTGTGCAAAGCTTAAAAAGGAGTTACTAGATTTGAACTATTTGGGGTGGTACCGCTATATGGGGATTATACTAAAACTTGACCCATGTCCACAGTTTTTAGTGGGGAAATTCCTGGAACATTGGGAACTCCAAATGCCAAGTAAGAGCCAATTCGGGCTAAAAATGAAGACAAAATTTTTAACTTAACTGAAATCTGGTGGTACCGTTATATGGGGCGGTAGGAAAAAATGGACCCATATTGGTTTTGGTTTCATATTACTGTATTGTCATCCAAATCTGAAAAGTGTGAAAAGTTTTAATTCGATTGGTCAACTGCAACTGTGTTAAAAATGAATTACCAGATTTAAAAAGCAAGATAAATGAAACAATGTAAACACACTGTGAAAATTTACCAATATTGGTTTTTAATTCATATTCATGTATTTTCATCCAAATCTGAAAAGTGTGCAAAGTTTTAGTTCGATTGGTCAACTGCAACTGTGTTAAAAATGAAAAAATTGAAAATTACCTGATTTTAACTAAATCGGGTGGTACCGCTATATGGGTGTTATAAGAAAAAATTTACCCATATTGGTTTTGGTTTCATAATCATGCAGGTACGTACGCAGCATTTCATTTCGGGTTGGGGGGTGGGGGCACCTTGACCAAAAATCATGAAAATTTATAATGTTGTGTAGCGTTAAGCTATTTTAGGGGGTCTATTGAGCATAAAAAAACAAAAATTCATGAATTTTTTTAAGAAATCTACCAAACTTTTTAGAAGATTTTTTTTTATCTGAAAAGTCACACCTTGAGCTACCTTCTGAATTTCTGTTGTTGAAAAATCTGGCATAGTTTTGTGACAAATGCCCGCAAAACACTGTGTTACTAAAGCAGTTTGCGGTACCTTGACCTTTAGCGAAACGGAATTAAAATTTTCCATTTAACAAAAAAAAAAAATTAAATGTTAAAATCGAAATTTCGATTTGAGCTACAAAATTTATACTTTTTTGGCATCCATCAATAGTTTTTTTAATTCGGTTAAGCACAAGATTTATGTGTATGACTAGCAAAATGCCCGCTACTTCGTATGCGGAAAGGATATAAAAAAAAAAACAAATAAACAATATATAATATGGAAATGACAAACACTGAAAATTTGGTCGCACTAATACCAATTTTAATAAATATTTATTTTTATCTTAGTACTGTACGTACCCCTTAAGTTCGATTTTCAAAAAGATCAGCCGTATCTCACCTTACACATTAACAGCGAGATCAACGTTGCACACCAATACACACCCTAACTCCAAAAAATAAAAATTCCAGCACTGTCCCTACACCCAAAAACAAATTGAGTACCATTAAGTTATTTTCGTATACTTATGGTACGTATTTCGACGACATATCTCAGCCATACATGGACATTAATACAAAATAATTACAGTAAATTCCATAATAATTACAGATCTCAAGATTCCAGCTGTATCCGTTCGTCCAGTTCCAAATTGTACCAAACTTAGTATCAAGTCGAACTCTTCGTATCCATAAGTAAGATTTTCCAAAACTACCTCAATCCTTCACTTTAGTAGTAATCTTACTTCAAAATTTCAGGATTCAAACTCTATCCGTTAAACCAAATTAAAATTGTACTAAATTTAGAACAATTTAGAATTTTCGTACCAATTTTCAAAACTTCCTCAACGCAACAGGGCTACAATAATCATACTTTCAAATTGCAGGATTCCACCGCTATCCGTTCACCTACATACAAATTGTACTAAATTTAGTACTATTTAGTGCTTTTCGTAACCATAAGTATGCTTTTTAAAACAACCTGAATCCTACTCCTCGACTGTAATCGTAACTCCAAATTTCAGGATTCCAGCTCTATTAATTCACCCGAATCCAAATTGTATCAAATTTAGTACCATTTCTTCCCTAAACAAAAATTTCAGGATTCCAGCTCTACCCGTTTACCCAAATCCATATTGTACCATATTTAGTACCATTTAGTACTTCTCGTACCCATACGTACGACTTTTCAAAATTTCCTCAATACTACACTCCTACAGTAATCTTAATTCCTAATTCCAACACTATCCGTTTACTAAAATTCAAATTGTACCAAATTTAGTGCTTTCTGTACCCATAAGTACGAATTTCCAAAACTACCTCAATTCTACTGTCCGGCAGTAATCTTAGTTCCAAATTTCAGAATTCCAGCTCTATCCGTTCATCCAAATCCAAAATGTACCAAATTTAGTATCATTTAGTACTTTTCGTACCCAAAGGTACGAATTTCCAAAACTATCTCAATCCAGTACAGTACAGTAATCTTAATTCAAAACTTTAGGATTCCAGCTCTATCCGTTCACCCAAATCCAAATTTAGTACTGCTCGTAATCATAAATACGAACTTCCAAAACCATTTCCTTATTTCAACGTCATTTCCCAACCTTGATTCCCATACCAAATTTGAAGATTCTAGCTTTATCCATTAAAAATATGCAATTGGTACCAAATTTAGAAACTTTTAGTACTTTTCGTACACTTATAGGTCGAGTTTCTAAATACCCTTTGGTACATCTTCCTAACTCTCCATCAATGACCATTCGTTCAAAATTTCAGATTTCTAGCTCTTCGCGTTTGCCTAATACAATGGATTCCATATTTAGTACAGTTTAGCACTTTTCATACCTTTCTACGACGAATTTCCAAAAACCCCTTTACACAAAAACAAATTATACCAAATTCTGTACAATTCGATTTTCCAAAACAACCTTAATCCTTCACTTCTACAGTAACCATAATTCCAAATAACAGGATTCCAGCGCTATCCGTGCACTCAAATCCAAGTTGTACCATTTGGTACATTTCGTACCCATAAGTACGAATTTCAAAAACTACTTCCATCTCAATCCTATACTCCAATAGCAGTCTGACCAAATTCCAGGATTCCAGCTCTATCCGTTCCCCCAAATCCAAATTGTACCACAGGTAGTACCACTTAGTAGTTTTCGTACCCTAACTACCTCAGTCCTACACTCCAATAGTAATCCTAATTTAAAATTTCAGGACTCAAACACTATCCGTCACCCAAATCCAAATTCTACCTCTTTAGCCTACCGTGAACGGGTTGCAAATTCTAACTCTTTCCGTTTACAAAAATTCATACTTTAAATTAAAATAAATAAAATTCCAGTTCTATCCGTTCACCCAAATCCAAATTGTAATAAATTTAGTACCCTTTAGTACTTTTCGTACACATAAATACGAATTTTCAAAATTTCCCCAATCCTATGCTCCAACAGTAATCTCAATTTCAAATTTCAGGATTCCAGCTCTGTCCGTTCACTCGAATCCCTATTGTACCAAATTTAGTACTTTTCGAACACATAAGTACGAATTTCCAAAACCACCCTCATATCTCAGTCCTACACTTCACAGTAATCTTAATTCCAAATTTCAGGTTTCCAGCTACATACATACGTTCACCCAAATCCAAATTGTACTAAATTTAGTACCATTTAGTACTTTTCGTACCCATAAGTACGAATTTTCAAAACTACCTCAATTCTACACCCCACCAGTAATCTCAATTCCAAATTTCGAGATTCCAACTATATCCGTTCACCCAAATCCCCATTGTCCCAAATTTAGTACAATTTAGTACTTTTCATTCACATAAGTAAGAATTTCTAAAACTTCCCCAGTCCTACACTCCAACAGTACTATCAATTCCAAATTTCAGGAATCCAGCTCTATCCGTTCACCCAAATCCAAATTGTACTAAATTTAGTGCCATTTAGTACTTTTCGTACACTCAAGTTTCCAAAAACCCTTTGGTGCATCTTTCTTACTCTTCATCAGTGATCCTCAGTCCAAATTTGAGGAATCAAGCTCTATCCGTTCACCCAAATCGAAACTGTACCAAATTTAGTGCTATTTAGTATTTTTCGTACCCTATGTACGAATTTCCAAAACTTCCACAATACTAAATTCCACCAGTAATCTCGGTTCCAAATTTAGAGATTCCAGCGCTATCCGTTCACCCAAATCCCCATTATACAAAATTTAGTTCCATTTAGTACTTTCCGTACACATAAGTACTAATTTCCAAAACCACCCTCATATCTCAATCCTACACTTCAACAGTAATATTAATTCCAAATTTCAGGTTTCCAGCTCTATCCGTTCATTCAAATCCAAATTGTACTAAATTTAGTACCATTTAGTACTTTCCGTACCCATAAGTACGAATTTTCAAAACTACCTCAATCCTACACCCCACCAGTAATCTCAATTCCAAATTTCGAGATTCCAGCTATTATCCGTTCACCCAAATCCCCATTGTATCAAATTTAGTACCATTTAGTACTTTTCATACACATAAGTATGAATTTCCAAAAGTTCTTCAATCTACACTCCAACAGTAATCTCAATTCCAAATATCAGGATTCCAGCTCTAACCGTTCACCCAAATTCCTATTGTACCAAATTTAGTACTATTTAGTACTTTTCGTACACATAAGCACGAATTTCCAAAACTACCCTCATATATCAAACCTACACTACAACAGTAACCTTAATTCCAAATTTCAGGTTTCCAGCTCTTTACGTTCACCCAAATCTAAATTGTACTAAATTTAGTACCATTTAGTACTTTTCGTACACATGATTGGTAATTTTGCAAACCATTTTCTTTTAGAAGCACCACTTCCCAACCTTGATTTCCATACCAAATTCCTATATTACTGGGCCCTATTATTGATTTCATTAATTATTTAGCGATTTCTTCAAATTACAGATTTTGAAATCGAGTAGTTATAACTGTACATCTCCATGTACGATAAAATTCTTAATTGCAAATAAATCGTGGTAATATGCACAATTTTATTGCACTTTCATTGATTTGCAAACATTTAGTTATTACCAAAAAGTGAGGTCCATACAGTTTTTAGTTGTTGTTATTTCTGTCCGATTTCTGAATTTATTCCCCTAATGTTGTCTTCAACAGCAACTCATTTGTTCAACAAACCCAACATCATTTATTGAAAGAATTTTTGTTTTAATTTTAAATTGAAAATCAAATTTTTTACAAATGCATCGTTTGTAATCATCTTTTCTAACTGTATTTTAACGAATGAAAATCTTTTGTGCGACACCTGTTATGTGAAAACTAACTCAGGATCGGTTTGTATTTTTCGCGTAATTGATGTTTATACCATAATCACCAACAGCGACATCTGTTGCAATGGAAGATAACAAATGTCTTGTCTTTCTATTATTTAGTGGTTTACGATAAAATAAGTGCGCCTAGAAGTAAACTACAAAATTTGAAATTATGTGTGATCGTTTACGATATCATGAAGTTATAGCATTGTTAATTTGACACATGTCTTGCAGAGGTCCAACTAAGTGAATAAGTACGTAATAATAATGAAAAATAAGGATTTTTGTTGTTGTTATTTTTTGTGGTTCCAGGACGAATTTTCTAAAACCCGGCCTTATCTCGCACATTTGCATCAACAGTGACCCACTGGTAAAATTTCAAGCTCCTAGCTTTAGCCGTTTTGGCTGGGCGTTGTTGATGAGTCAGTCAGTCAGTCAGTCAATCACTTATCACCAAGCTCATTTATATATATAGATAGTCCCACAAAAACATATGAAGCGCACCCGTTTTCGAACTACGGTGGGCACAACTGTCAAAAGTGCCACTTCGAGAAAAACACGTTTTTAGTTTCTAAGCTACATACAAAACACAATAAATGTTTCCCTTCCAACGCTCATATCTCAGTCAATTTTTGTCCAATCGAATCAATTTTTTTTGCAATATGGCTTTTTTTAATTTGGCTATAACACCTAAAAGGTTGTTATTAGTTGGTTTTATATGATTTATTGGTACAAAGTTTGTATATAAATTCAAAGAGAGAGTTCCTAATATTTAAGATGCAATTTTAAATATTTACAGAGTAGGATATAGTCGCCAGGGGGGTTTTATGTGTTGGAGGGCACAGTTCGACCCGAACATAACGCGACTTCCACGAATTAAATAATTCCAAACAGAACGATAACTTGAAACCGGGAATGCCGATTGGACTTCTATATCCAGGTAGTGTGTCGATAACCAATAAATACAATAATCTTTTATGTCTTAAAAACGCTACAACTTTACTTCTTTACCAGAAGAGATGGAGTCTGTGCAAGCCAATTAAAAACTTCAGAAATTTAAAAAAAAAAGGTTATACAGACTACGACTCATAGACTCCGAATCCTTTTTACAGTAGGAAAAATTGTTATCGTAGTAAAAATGAGTAGATTCTTGCAGGTCCGGGAACAGACCTGTAATGTTACAAAAAAGCATTAATTATAATTTGTTCTTCACTGTACGAATAGAAGTTTTTGGACTCGATGATATTAAACACTTTGCTGGATTTAGTTCTTGTTAAATATGTTGTTTCAAATGTTACATAGTTTTGACAAATGATAATTGATCATTATTGAACCCCACATAATTATTCGCTAATATTAAGCAAATTAATTAACAAGCACTACACCCTTGCCGATTGGAAAGGAATTAAAAAAAATCATGAATTTTAATTTGTGGAAAATAAGTAAAAAAAAAGTATTGGCCGCCTTCTCCAGCAGATGTATTCGGGGAGTTTTTAGAATGTTGTGGCCTTTTTGGTCGAACAAACTTGCTAATAAAAATATGGTAAATTTTGGTATATTTATCTCAACGACTGCGGACGTTCCGAATAAATGCAAACGTTTTGCTAATAAATTTTATTTAGATTAATGAGTTGAAATCTTAAACTTTTGCGGAGACGGAACCTGTATAAATGTTGTTACATAGTCCATTTTGGAAATATTGAACTTGATGTACGTTTGGAAGTAGTTTTACGATATTTTCATTTGAAATTTTCAATTTAATTTTCATTTGAATCTTCAAACATAAAAAAAATTAAAAATGGTATGAGAAAGAAAAATGTAATAATTTGTTACAGTAGCTTAACAAATTTTGTTCGTCCAAACCACTAGGGTGGGTGGACGCTGCGTACGTCCCTGCAGCGGATGCTACTTTGGCTTAAGCAAGCAGTTTAAGAACAAAGCCACATCTCGTCAATCAAAAACAACGCTTTACAAAACACTGATACTACCTGTGTTGATGTATGGTTCCGAAGCTTGGGTACTTGGGCAAGCACACAAGGCAGTGCTTGGAGTGTTTGAGAGAAAAATTCATCGTGATCTATGGACCAATCTGCGTAGACGGTTAATATCGATGTCGTATGAACCACGAGCTGTATCTGCTATACATCGACATCCCTATAGATAAACAGATCGAAATGCTACGATTGCGTTGGCTAGGCCATATCATAAGAATGAGCGATGATGAACCCGCTAAAAAGGCGTATAAATACGTGCCTCATGGCGGTGCACACAAAAATGGCAGGCCTAATCTTAGATTGAGCAAACAAGTGGATGAGAGATGAAAAGGCGCGGCAGCAGATAGAGAATTGGAGATCTTTTCTTAGTTCGTCTTATGGAACAAATGTTCTGTAATGGATCAGCTAAGTAAGTAAGTAAGATGAATAGTTCCACTCAGATGTTACTTATAGCTTGTTCTATTGCTGATGTACTGATGTTATTCAAGGCGCCTTATATATATACAGGAATGCGGCTAAGGTGTATTGCTTGTAATCTAAGGGCTTCTCAATAGTCCTAACGGCTTCCTTTAAGGATGTGTCTTGCGAGCGCCGTTTAAGGTAACCGTGTTGCTAGAATATATGTTGTTTCGTCGATTATGCACATCGATGGATCTTTTGAGGGTTTAAAGCAAATATGAAGGTTTAAAGTCTTTAGTATTTTTGTAAACACGATTCCCTGCATTGGGTATGAAGAGAAGATTTACTCAGCAAAATGTTTGCCTCCAAAGATGCAGTTAAATCATATGTACAAGTGATCTGGAAGTGCATCAAATTATGCATTTTCACTCATGATTTTTACAAGAGGGTGACTACTGAAAGATGCACTCCATTAGCACTGCATTTTAACTAACCCTTCGGCACTGCATTTTAACTATCCCTTTGGAATCGCATTTTAACTAACCCTTTAGGGTAGAATAGGATGCACTCCAATTTGCATCCAAAGCACGTGTTTTGATGCAGTGCTTTGGATTGAATTTAAAGGCACTCTTCGGAATGTATTTTTATGCAGTTCAAAGATGCGACAAAAATGCAAGCCTTTGCAAACTATCCCAAAATAATAAAATAATTTATTATTTGTGTAAAACAAGAATAATAAGAACTTTATTACATTAACACAGATTATGAAATTTCTTCATTAAATTCAATCGCAACTGAGTTTGTTTTCTCCGCTCCCCATTTAATCCAAGCTGAAATGTTTTTACTTCATCTGCTAAAGGGGTTCTTTTATTGTCTTCCCATCACCAGTTGAGATTTCGACAAGTACTCCAACAGCACTTCATTAAGAAATTTTCTTCTCGTGAGTTACCGCAAAAATGTTCCCAACTTTTGGTTGTATTTTTTTTTTATTTTATATAAAAAATTTAGAAATTGATGCACACTTGACTTGTTCAAATTGGTTTGCTTGCTAGGGATCACTAAGCAACTGCTTGTAAAATGTATCGAACGGAGTGCATTTTCACGACTCCGTTTGAACTGCATCCGGATGCAATTTAAATGTGAGAAATGGATGTCAATCATTGGATTGCATCCGAATGCGGTTAAAATGTAAGGAATTGGAGTGCCTTTTTCACGACTCCGATTGAACTGCATCCAGATGCTGTTAAAATGTGAAGAAAGGATGTCAATCATTGGATCCCATCCGAATGCAGTTAAAATGTAAGGAATGGAGTGCCTCTTTCACGACTCCGTTTGAACTGCATCAAAACATGCCGTGAAAGAATTAGTCTACATTGCACTACTTCCAATTTATTTTGCTGGATACCTACTTTCAAATCATTTCTATGTAATTAAGGGATAGACATCTACTGCAGATGTGCACTAGCCAAGGATTAATTATGACTTAGATTTTTGCAGCATTTTTGGTATTATGTCATATGGGGCCGGAGATTTCTAAGGAGAGAAACTCTTAATAGCCCATGCGATTTTACACGGACTTAATATCTTGCCGGCATCAATGCTGCACAGAAAGAAATTACTGCAATTTAAGAATAGTATTCATAAAGTCTTGCCAAGCACAGTGGATCCACTTGCATGGTGAATGTTGCCAAACATATTTCCCGTACAAATATCAAGCTAATACGCTGGTTGCAGCTTTGTGCTACTGCGAAGATTGTTCTAAGATAGCATGAGCGTTGTATTCTCCCCTATTTCCCCTCTGGAGGGGTGTACGGTTAGAATTGTTTTTATGCTTTTAATACGAAATGTCATAAACAAAAGTACCGATTATCTTAAGATGCAAAAATACGCATTGGAAAACAAAACAATCTTCAAAACAACATAAACACCAACCATTTTATCGGGTTAAGTGGACCAACATTTTTGTCCGAAAATTTGTAAAATGTTTAATATTGATCTTATAGCGTTCTTCCTGGAAAACTCATACTCGCTCCCACGTAAGTCATAGCGGGAAGAAGTACTGCTGACCTTTCCATTGATGCCAATTATGTTAATGTACGTGGTCAGATAACAGAGTTACACCCTAATATATCTATAGAAGCCATTTTCTAGGACAGCTTCAGTCTGCAACCCACCATTTAAAGTCTGGCACAATATGACAGCTTATAGTAATACTAGATAATTTTAAAACCATGACCTACATCGGAAAATTATTCCCGAGGTGGGCATCATGACTAAAACCTTTAAGTATATAATCGAATTGGCATTATATAATTGTTCCACAAACATCCCAGACGGGACAGGGGAAACTTCTCTCATATCAATGAATGCACCCCGATTCATATTAGCTCAATGATATGGGACCTACTGTTTATTGCCGAGTCCGAACGGCGTGTCTTACGACACCACTTTATAGAGAAGTTTTACATGGCTAAAATACTCAGGAAATGTCGCCAACATTACTGAGGGCATTGGCATTACAAAATAAAATATGAAAACAAATAGATAACTGGAATTCCACAACACGTTAAAACACCTTTTTTTAAAAATCCATTATAATATTTTCCAATACGTATTAGTTTCGCGATATTTTGAATATATTTTCTTGCACGTAAATTGTATGTTGTACACACTACAAAAAATTTCAGTCAAATGCTCCGACTTTTGGTGCTATTCTTAAAGTGAACGCGTTCCATGTCATAGCTGTCAGAGTTGCCATACGGTATACGAAAAAATTGACATTCAGTTTTTTTTTTTTAATTTACCGTTTCTTCTAGTGATTTTTACTGTAGTTGTGATTGTCTTGTGAAGCATAGCAGAACTATATAAACCATATGTATGTATATACAAGTAGAGTCTATCAGCACTACGTTGAGATATTAGATGTTGCCTTTATATTAAAGAAGTTAAAAACGCACTGTAAGTGTTTGATTTGTAAGTTGTTGCGACGGTGGTAGTTTAGCGTAAAACGTTTAGCTGTATTTCAGTCAGGTTGTTGTGTTTTGGTTTGTTGATACAGTGTTAATGTGATTGTGAGACGATGAAACCATTCAAAAGAAAAAGAGAACAAAGTTGAGAGCATTTACCAAACAAGAGAGGAAATATGAGAGCAAATAATGAGAATGTAGGGAAAATTAGGAAAGTGATTTTGCATCTCATGAAAATTTTACATAGTTTTGAAAATCTAGAGGTTTTCCGATGCAAATAAGAAACTGCACATGGATCTTATTTGAGGTATCCCTGCAGTATGAAAAAACTACATCATGAACGAAAATATGTAAAAATTCATGAAATAATTTTCTATAGTAGTATTGATTTGCTCTCCAAGGTAGTGCTCGTAAGAATGACAACTTTGATTTAATTGTGTTCTCAGAAAGACTTTTTATCAGATACTTTTCCTATATTTATTTCGAAATGTAGTTTATCGGATATTAGAGTAGGTTCAATGGCCTCCTTCCAATCACTTAAGATATCCTGGAAATACAAAGTTGGGTATGTACGTCAGTTGCTTATTTTAAGATAGTTAGTACGAGGGCTGAACGATAACTATCTGACCTAACAATGAATATTTACCATCAAAAAGCGGTTTTATTGTTTTCTTAAGTAGTCTCAAACGTGATTTATACACTTCTTCGTGCGCTCAAACCTATTGGCGAAGCACTTTTTCCACTCCGAATGAGACATCTCCAAAACATGGTTTTTTGAACGCTTTTACAGCATCTTCAGGCAACAAAAATTGTTGACCACCCCTTTTTATACCCTACACCACTATGTGGTAAGGTGTTAGTGCATTTGTATGTAACATACAAAAGAAAGCGAGATAGACCCATAGTTCCTTCTAGGGATATACATAGAATCACTTTCTGAGTCGATTTATGCATGTCCGTCCGTCCGTTCGCAACATACAGGTCGCATTTGTTGACCGATTTCGCTGAAAATTGAGGAATACCATTTTTTTAGCCGTCGGAAGATCAAGTTCGAAGATGGGCTATATCGGTCCAAGTTTTGGTATAGCCCCCATATAACGGTACCTCCCGATTTAAGGTATTTTAAGGATCTTAGCCGCATTTGTTGCCCAAACCAGCTGAAATTTTACATTTGAGGTTCCCAATGGCCGCGAAATTGCTCCACTAAAAATTGTCAAGATAGGTCCACGGTTCGGTATAGTCCCCATATAACGATACCTCCCGATTGAAGGTATTTTATGGATCTTAGCCACATTTTTTGCCCAAACTAGCTGAAATTTTACATTTGAGGTTCTCAATGGCCGCGAAATTGCCCCCATAAAAATTGCCAAAATAGGTCCACGGTTCGGTATAGTCCCCATATAACGATACCTCCCGATTTAAGGTATTTTAGGGATCTTAGCCACATTTTTTGCTTGAACTAGCTGAAATTTTACATATGTGGTTCCCAGTGGCCACGAAATTTCGCCACTTAAATTGAGCCAAATTATATCGAAATCGGTTCAGATTTGGATATAGCTCCCATATATATGTTCGCCCGATTTCACGTATTTGCTGCACCAAACACGCTATATACGTCCGATTTTGATGAAATTTGGAATATTTGACTGAACTCGGTCTAGAAATAAGTGTGCCAAATTATATCGAAATCGGTTCAGATTTGGATATAGCACCCATATATATTTTCGGCCGATTTCGTGTATTTTCAGCTCCAAACACGATATATAAGTCCGATTTCAATGATATTTGGAATGTGTGACTGAATTCGGTCTGGAAATAAATGTGCCAAATTATATCAAAATCGGTTAAGATCTGGATATAGCTCCGATTTATATTTTACATATTCACAGTGGTGTAGGGTATTATATAGTCGGCCCCGCCCGACTTTGATCCTTTCCTTACTGGTTTCTTGATGTGCTGGTATCAAATGAAGTCATTGGATCCCCAGTCAAGGCTGTACGACTGGTGAGCCATCAATTCCACGTTTTTTCGGTCAAACAGGCGCAGGTTTGAATCGATGTGTCAAAGCCCACATTGTCATGATGCAGAATGATTTGTGCATCTTACATCAACAACCTTCGTTTGATTTGGCTCGCGTTCGAAGACCCAAAGGGCCTATTCCTGCTGTTATTTAAGGATCCTAAGCATAGATCCTAGATTCGTCTGTGACGATCTTATAAACGTCATTTGAAGCACGGCGATTGATTTTATGCACAATTTCTTTGAACCAATTTACATGAGTTTTTTGAGCGATTGTCAAATTTTGCTGGATCTATGAAGAAAAATCCATTTTGCGGGCAGGTGTTAATTCAATATCAAATGTTAGTTGGTGGAAGAAATGCCCAAGAACTCCTCTATCGCACTGCATATTTTACATAGTCCTATAGGATGGTTCTTTATCGACATACAAAGATTTAATTGATCGATACACTCTTGCGGTGATTATCCACGTGGAAAGTTGTGAAAAATTCTTGGACGAACATTTTCGTAAAGTAAATTTAATTTTTTGCAAAATGATTTTTTTCACGTCACTGAAAGCAACACATAATAAGGTCGTACGACAAACAGTCCTGAGTAAGTCATTGCTAAAAACTGTGAAACTTTCCAACAAAAAATTCAAATGACGGCTGGCAATACGCGCTGTTGGCTTTGCCAGGTAGTTTTCGTGCAGCCCTCGTATTTATGAAATCTAAAAGTGACACACTAATGCTGTTTATTTCAGTGCAGCCCCACAAGATGTTTCTTGCATTGGCGTAGCATGATGATAAAGGTGTTGTGTGGTTGAATGACCCACATATTACTAAAGTCCTCGCATGGTGGGGCTTCTCGATGGGGTCATGTAGCATTTAGGCGTTAAAGAACTGTTTACAGTTTTCCAATTCCATTGTTTTCTCGAGAGGTAAGAATGCGTTTATTGGGTTTTTAAAAATTAGACGCGATCTAGGCTTACCGTTATCCTTCATGTATATGAGAAACCAGCTACGTACGTAAAAAAGCTCCCCCACCTTGAATCCGAATCGGACAATAAATTCGACCTTTCGAACAGGCGGACGGACATTCAAACATCGGCTCAAAATAATATATAATGAATGTCCTTAAAAGCTCTATCTCATTCCCTTTTGTGTGTTACATACAATTACACAAGGACATGACAGTATAAACATTTTTGTTAAATCCTTTGAAGTGTTAGAGGTAGATAAAATAATAACAGGTCAACAATTATAATTAAGACAAAAATTAAAATCGAATATTGACTGCATCAATTCCAACAATTTTCTTTGCAAATGTGAGGAATGGAAATTTGCGGTTTATTCTCCAGTGGTTTGAGTATTGTAATTTTCATGGAACTTCCTGATTGTCGTTGACTTTGGCAGGCGTTGGGTAGTCATCAACCAGTTCACAAAACATTCAATTAACTCTCAATTTTCCGCACATCTCAAATGATGTCGATGTTTGGTCATTAAGTTGTAATGATAATTATAAATTGTGGTTAAATGGTGGTAATTAGACAAATAGGGTTTGACCAAGAATCCCAATGTTGTTGTAAATTCTGTAAACATAAGTGTTGAAAAGTCAATTTAGTAAAAAATCCTTAACCTTTATTTAAATAAATAACATACATACATACATACCCAGTTGTTCACTAAATAGCAATTGTCTACTTTGGCATAGTTATGTAACTAGTTACTCATTGATCATAGTTACATTACACCCGAAAATGGTACACAAAATAGCCTATAGCCTGCTTTTGGCACTGGAAATGGGCTTTACTGCCTATCATGTCAATTCACTAGTTACAGGTAATGCGGCGTGTAATATATTGACTATTTTATAGACTACCGATGGATAGTGTAATCGACAATGTTTCTCTTTTGTAATCTCTATTCGACATTATTTCTTTTTTTAACAAAATATAAAAAAATGTTCTGTTTATTCATAATTTAAAAACGTATTTTGGTGCATTTGTTGTGCAAAAATTTAAGATGCCAAAAAAAGAACGAGTTACGAGCTAAATCATAGAAAGGATGAACAATTTAAGAATACATATTTATAATATATCTGTGGTAAGTATGGATACATATCTATCTTGACGGAATACATCATCGCACAGAGGGGAAACATAGGCCTAAAGTTGATCAAAACTCAAAATATGAAAATCGTTTTTTTATGAAAAAATGTTGATAAACGGCAACCAGACTCTTTTCTACATTTGCTATAACCATCCTCGACTTTGTAAGATTAACCAATCCAATGCAGCAGTCGATTGAACTCAGCTATACTGAAAACAAAAAGTAAATTTTCGAAAACTAAGAAATTAGGTGAACATTAAAATGACATTATTTTCGCGAAAATTTATTTTTTTCAAGATTTATTATTTTTGTACAGTCTCCGAACAAGATTAGCATTTAAAATTTTCAGATTGATTTTACATCTTTGCTCTTTAATAATGGTGATACATATCCTCTTTATGAACACTTTTTATGATAATTTTTAAGATTACTACAATTTCAATAGCGAAAAGGTCTATTTCCCCGTCGTTTCCCGACCATAGTTTCTTCTAATGTTTTATGCGCTTGAGTCTCAAAAAACAGATTCAATCATAAAAAATTGCGCATATTTGCGCCATTCCAAAATAATCTAATTTTTCTCAACTAAAATGTGAAATATTTTTATATGGAATTGCAAGATTTACTAACACTAAATTTTGCTCCGCCTTATAACCGGGGCTCTTATTTATCAGACTAAACCAACACCTATCAAAAATGTTTGCATTATTCAGAAACATTCACGGCTTTTCTCATGTGAATTGAGAAAAATTTAATTTAAGTAAACTCATAACTTTCAAAGGCTACGCTAAGCGTTTGTCATGAAAGCCATACAAAGATTTGAACAAAAAATTCAACTTTGTAAAAAAACAACTTGCATTTGAAAGAGGAAATAAGTTAGAGGATAGCGAAGCCGCCCCACAGTCGATGTGTCTGAGGAGCCTTCCTAAACCAAAGGCGAAACATGCATGTCACACAGTGGTGATTGTGTGGGTTCGTATCGTCGGCTTTCCTTTTTCAAAAAGCATCTTGGTCAGTAAGCTCGTCTCTAACGAGAAATTAATTAAAAAAATTTAAGTAAGTTTCAAAAAATAAAATTTGGAATGAAATATATGTATATGGGACTATATATGAAGAAAAGACAACATTTTTTAGTTTTCCATAAAAAAAAAAAATTAAAAAAATTTTTTTAAGCTACATGAAAGATTTTTGGTACATAGATTGGGGAAAAAATCCCATTCTTAAATCTGTTCGAGATACTAATTTTGGTTGTTGCGCGCAAAAGTTATGGCGGTTTCAATTCTGATAAAAAGAAAAAAATCTTTAAAAGACTCTAATCATTATATAGAGAAACTCTCTTAATTAGGTGCTCCCTACATACTATATGTTTACTGAGGTTCCATAACTTTAGTGAAAAAGTTGTAAATTTTCGCGGAAATTAGGAAAGCATTCAAAACAATTGGTAGTTTACAACTTGTTCTAATAAAATTCAAGCTGTTTATGCATCTGAAAAAAATATAAAAAATATGTACGTAATCTAAACATCGCGAAGATTCAAATGAAACCAAAACTACACAAATCCGTTTAGCGGTTTGCATATTATAGTAAAAAACAAAAAATATATTGAGGAAATTTATAAAATTTTTGTAAGAAAAAATATTTATTAAAATTTATTTTGTGAGTTAGTTAAACAAAATGTAAGAAAAATAGGTCGGAGTTTTTCTTCTATTTTAGTTAAATTTCACGCAATAAATCACATTTTTTTTTCTAATCACTTCTCGAAAACACGTTAACATCTAGCAGAAGATATGGATATCTTTCAAATAAATGTTGGGTTCCTTTAAATGGGGTATAATCTTGAAATAAAATTGTATCGGGTAATGTTCATTTTGAAATTCGTGTAAATCGCGAAATCCTCAAAATCACTTGATGCGCATGCGGTTTACCAATACAGCGAATTCTTCTCTTTTAATTTGTACACATTTGCCAGGATTTACTTTGGCCGCTAAGATGTAGCATCGTCTGCAGTTTAGTGTGCAACAAACTGTATTACGCTTATATTTTGCACAAAGTGCATACACTTTTTATGCGCATCCGATTTCACTATCAACCGTGAAAAAATACATCGATCTAAATATATTTCAATAAAATCCATCAAGAACCGTGGATGGAACGATTGAACTCAGCTATACTGAAAACAAAAAGTAAATTTTCGAAAACTAAGAAATTAGGTGAACATTAAAATGACATTATTTTCGCGAAAATTTATTTTTTTCAAGATTTATTGTTTTTGTACAGTCTCCGAACAAGATTAGCATTTAAAATTTTCAGATTGATTTTACATCTTTGCTCTTTAATAATGGTGATACATATCCTCTTTATGAACACTTTTTATGATAATTTTTAAGATTACTACAATTTCAATAGCGAAAAGGTCTATTTCCCCGTCGTTTCCCGACCATAGTTTCTTCTAATGTTTTATGCGCTTGAGTCTCAAAAAACAGATTCAATCATAAAAAATTGCGCATATTTGCGCCATTCCAAAATAATCTAATTTTTCTCAACTAAAATGTGAAATATTTTTATATGGAATTGCAAGATTTACTCACACTAAATTTTGCTCCGCCTTATAACCGGGGCTCTTATTTATCAGACTAAACCAACACCTATCAAAAATGTTTGCATTATTCAGAAACATTCACGGCTTTTCTCATGTGAATTGAGAAAAATTTAATTTAAGTAAACTCATAACTTTCAAAGGCTACGCTAAGCGTTTGTCATGAAAGCCATACAAAGATTTGAACAAAAAATTCAACTTTGTAAAAAAACAACTTGCATTTGAAAGAGGAAATAAGTTAGAGGATAGCGAAGCCGCCCCACAGTCGATGTGTCTGAGGAGCCTTCCTAAACCAAAGGCGAAACATGCATGTCACACAGTGGTGATTGTGTGGGTTCGTATCGTCGGCTTTCCTTTTTCAAAAAGCATCTTGGTCAGTAAGCTCGTCTCTAACGAGAAATTAATTAAAAAAATTTAAGTAAGTTTCAAAAAATAAAATTTGGAATGAAATATATGTATATGGGACTATATATGAAGAAAAGACAACATTTTTTAGTTTTCCATAAAAAAAAAATTAAAAAAAATTTTTTAAGCTACATGAAAGATTTTTGG
Source organism: Musca autumnalis (assembly GCF_047663935.1). Classification (NCBI taxonomy): domain Eukaryota; kingdom Metazoa; phylum Arthropoda; class Insecta; order Diptera; family Muscidae; genus Musca; species Musca autumnalis. The sequence goes on along the minus strand of NW_027411755.1, from coordinate 131,931,487 downwards.
TACATAGATTGGGGAAAAAATCCCATTCTTAAATCTGTTCGAGATACTAATTTTGGTTGTTGCGCGCAAAAGTTATGGCGGTTTCAATTCTGATAAAAAGAAAAAAATCTTTAAAAGACTCTAATCATTATATAGAGAAACTCTCTTAATTAGGTGCTCCCTACATACTATATGTTTACTGAGGTTCCATAACTTTAGTGAAAAAGTTGTAAATTTTCGCGGAAATTAGGAAAGCATTCAAAACAATTGGTAGTTTACAACTTGTTCTAATAAAATTCAAGCTGTTTATGCATCTGAAAAAAATATAAAAAATATGTACGTAATCTAAACATCGCGAAGATTCAAATGAAACCAAAACTACACAAATCCGTTTAGCGGTTTGCATATTATAGTAAAAAACAAAAAATATATTGAGGAAATTTATAAAATTTTTGTAAGAAAAAATATTTATTAAAATTTATTTTGTGAGTTAGTTAAACAAAATGTAAGAAAAATAGGTCGGAGTTTTTCTTCTATTTTAGTTAAATTTCACGCAATAAATCACATTTTTTTTTTCTAATCACTTCTCGAAAACACGTTAACATCTAGCAGAAGATATGGATATCTTTCAAATAAATGTTGGGTTCCTTTAAATGGGGTATAATCTTGAAATAAAATTGTATCGGGTAATGTTCATTTTGAAATTCGTGTAAATCGCGAAATCCTCAAAATCACTTGATGCGCATGCGGTTTACCAATACAGCGAATTCTTCTCTTTTAATTTGTACACATTTGCCAGGATTTACTTTGGCCGCTAAGATGTAGCATCGTCTGCAGTTTAGTGTGCAACAAACTGTATTACGCTTATATTTTGCACAAAGTGCATACACTTTTTATGCGCATCCGATTTCACTATCAACCGTGAAAAAATACATCGATCTAAATATATTTCAATAAAATCCATCAAGAACCGTGGATGTAGCATCACACAGTATTTTTTGGATAAATCGGATACAGCTCCCATGCCACTAAATTTTTCAAACCTCTGTTTTCGCACAAACGCGAGTGATGATTCACTTTCTTCATTGAAATGGAAACGATCCACACAAAACGCGAATTAGTCAGCGATATTTTGAAAAATATTTTTCGCAAATTTTTCAATTTTTGCAGTAGCCATTTTCTCCGTTCTAGTAGATGGATTTTTACGATCTGTGAATTATGGTAACATGGGGCGGCTTCGCCACTGGGGCGCCTTCGCCAGCACCGATTTTCTTGATAATTATAACTGCTACAGAAATGTCGTTAAAGGGAAAATTGTGAGTTTAACGAAGATCTTTCATCTCCCAAAAATTGGCATTTCTATCTAATATATGATTGCTGATGCACGCGGTTTCATGTTTTTGGGGTATTGCGAAAAATATTCATTGTAGCTATATTTTGTGATATCTTGTATACCTTTTGTGATATCAAAATTATATTTTATACCGTTAATAGACAACTACTGAAGAATATAAATCCAAATATTTGCATGATAAAAGTAATTATAAATGTCAATAAATGCATATTATGAACTATGTAGGGGGTGGGGCGGCTACGCCATGATAGGGGTGTTGTGGGTTAATGTGAGAAATATGTCAGGTTTAATTTAAATTGTTTATACCATTGATATACCACGCTATAATTTGAAGTTGAAATCAATTATTGTGCTAAACCTATCTAATTTGGCAAAAATTTAATTTTTATGCCAAAATTCAAGGTACCTACTTCAATTAACGACTAGACTATGTTTCTTTTTGTAAATTTTAGAATCATTTTTGATTATTAAATAGAAAACATGTTCCTTTTATGCATAATGTTGATATTTGGGGAGGAAGTATGGTAAATGCCAGTTTTAGAGTTCGTTGATATATGACCTATGTCGATGGAGAAGCTACCCCATGGGTGGGGAGGCTTCGCCACTTTTTAGACATTTTGTAAATTCTCAAAAATAATATTTTAAAAACATAATTATAATCATTTATATATCAAAACTTATAGTCAAGACATGCTTATATTCTTACCAAAAATAATATTTGGAAAAACTTTAATGATGTCGATATGAGAACATTTTGAACAAAAACGTGGCGAAGGCGCCCCATGTTACCATATATGATCCGGATCGTCGAAAAACTAAAATATCGCGGGGTACCAGCACACTCAAAACGATATTGTAAATACTGTACCCAAAAAATAGGTTTTTTAGAAAGAATATCGCACTAAATTTTGGCCTTTGGCAGTAGATTACTCTGCTGCTATTTGGGCTACATACTCAATATACATATCAGATTATGCGAAATCGCGAGTTCTTTAATCCTATAATTGGTTTTTCGAAATATCCGAATGCGCGTCCCAGTTACATAAAAAATACAAAAAACACCTGAAATCCGGCTTCAAAATGTCAGCATACATAAAAGGTGGATGCAGTGGAAATTTTGGAAATTGATACATTAGAAGTGTAATCTTCATTTTGTATTCTCCTACTTTTATTTTAAACAGATGTCCGTCATTTGAATGGTTTAATCAGAAATCGAATAGCAATGTAAAAAACCTGTTTAGCTTCAACGTGTTTTTGCCTATGTTTTTTCCTTTACGCGGTCGTAACTACCACGTAAATTAAATTTTTTTGCTAAATTTTTGAGCTTTGTACAAAAACATCTAAATTAATCCAGTAATAGTCATACTTACTGGTAAACTACAATAGTTCGCGTATTATAATAGTGCAAACCTTGGCTTCATGGAAACTAAAAAATTTTGACTTTTCCTCATATACATCTGTACCGATTTGTTTGAAATTTGGCTCAATGTTTTTTTAAGCTAGTTCAGGTTGCATGTGTCAAATTTCAGTGATTTTGGTGCATTTTTATCTCATATAAAATGCGAATATATATGGAAGCTGCATCCAAATCTGGACCGATTTTCATTATTTTCTATAGGATTAATCTTTATACAGAAGATATGCTTTGGGCAAAATTTTATATCAATCGGACTATAAATGAACTTTCTAGGGCTTTTGATCGACTTTTAACACAAATTTCCCCTCTCTGCATCGCGTCATTTCATTAAACTTCAGGAACTATTGCATGATCTGAAGGACACACGAGAAAAACATTCCAAGGAACATATAAACATAAGTCGCTGTATCAAGTAGAAACTCTCTAGTTCTAGTATCAAGGATCAAGATGGACCTGTCATATCCATAAGTATACAAGATTATGTTGTCATTTGTAAAAATTTTGCACACCATGCAATAAAATAAAGGGACTAATGCATACATACATATATGCATTTACCCATTTATCTGACTTCAAATTACTAGTAATTTTGGCTATAATTTCTGACTACCGAATTGACTGGTTACTGGTAATGAAATGAAGGGACAAGCGGCTTTCCCAAGACTATCGAATTGACTGGTTACTGGTAATGCAATAAAGAGACAATTGCTTTCACACGACTATCGAATTGGGTGGTTACTGGTAATGCAGTGAGGAGACAATAGACCCCTTCTTATGACATCCCCATGTTCAATTTTATTGTTTTGGCGAATGTGTCTGGGTGTCCGAGATATATTTTAGAGAAAAAAAATAATTTTTGGTGTTAAATTTAATGCCAAACTTCTTTTATAGCTCGTTATAGCGGACCCTTGCTGATTTCTTTTCGTTTTAGGTATTTGAGTATACAAAAGCCACAATATTAGTGTCAGATTATAGATTTTGAGATCCTAGAAAGCGTTTTTGTTGACCTTGTGCATAAAACACCTTCCTGGGTGTCGATAATTTCACATTTTTCCTGGGATATCTCAGGAAGTTAATAGATTCCTCGGAATTCTTGGCTCAAATTACATACAGAAGACCTTGAATTGTAATTTAATATGGTGTTATATAATCTTTGGACATCAATTGAATCAGAAATGTACAATTATCCGATACTTTCAGACTCTATATTGACGGTAATGGTCATAATACGAAAACTACGTTGTTCACAGTGTAAATTTCATGATTTTTGGTAGTGATTATATTTTGATGCTTTGGGAGCAGGTTTTTAACAGAATATTTCACATTTCTGATTCAGTTAGTGTCCAAGGAGTATGTAAGACCATATTAAAACGCAATTCAAGGTTTTCTGTATGTAATTTGAGCCAAGAATTCCGAGGAACCTATTAACTTCCTGAGATATCCCAGGAAAAATATGAATTTTTCGACACCCAGGAATGTTTGTTATGTACAAGGTCAACTAAAAAGCTTTCTAGGATCTCAAAATCTATAATCTGACACTAATAGTGTGGCTTTTGTATACTCAAATACCTAAAACGGAAAGAAATCAGCAAGAGTCCGCTTTAACGAGCTATACAAGAAGGTTGGCATTAAATAACGGCATATAACACCCAAAAATAATTTTTTGTTTTCTAAAATATATCTCGGACACCCAGACACATTCGCCAAAACAATAAAATGTATAAATTTTGCTGCTAATTCCATAAATTGTACGATAATACTCATATTTCCTTGGGGCGTACGTATACTTTTGTAAGTATCATTTTTTGGTTTTTGTAAAATTTACCGTTATTTATATTATGGAATATACATTTGTTGTATTAAATATTGTTTATTAGTGAGACGAATTAAACCTGTGTACTTGGAATTTCATAAGTATCATTACTTTTCTAGAACCCGAGATTTATGGGGCGTACGTATACTTATGTAAGACTGTGTACATACATACATACAAATGTAAATATGATTCATAAGTGTTGTATGAACGGTAATAAAACTGTGATACAAAAGTTGACAAAATTTTTTTGCAGGGGTTCTGATGCATATATTCAGTTTTTGGGAGTCCATGGAAGACGAATATACCTTTGGTTTCTTTGGCTTTTCCCATTTTGTAAAGCTAACTAAATTTCCTTCTTGACAGAAGTAAATAATTATGCAGTGTCTTCTACGCAGCCTAGAGCACGAGGAAAAGCATTTTCCTGTTTTTAATGCGTTTTTGTCACACTTAAATCACTATAACTTAACCATTTGTTACCCGATTTTTAAAAATTATGGCTTGTTCGAAAGGCATGATTTTCACCTTCTAAATAAAAAATAAGCTGTAAAAGTCCGTTGTGGAAAAAAGAAGTTATGTCCGCTTTAAGTTCAAAATCCAAGAAACCCCGTTTTTCACAACATTTACCGTTATAAAATCAAAAAACGATGTGACCCAAAGAAACCAAAGCTATTTTCGTCTTCCATGGACTCCCACAATACCGAATTTATGCATCAGAACCCCTGCAAATTTTCACTGTAGCACAGTGTAATTTATGATATAATTTTCTGAGCGATATGGAATAGGCTCTCTTATTCAAGATATTTTTATTTTGCAGTGTAAATTTGCAAGGAGCAAAGAAACAGAAAACATCGATTCTGTCCGTTCAGAAAGATGGATAACGGACAACCCGGAATGCCAGAATGAATGGCAAAATTCTCTACAAGATTGTTATTAATGCATTAAATGGTACAGTTCATGAACGGAATGACGAGGATAAGCTCTCGATAACTGACACTAAAGTAGACGCTCTGAAGAGTTTCAGGAACAAGCTTTTCTTTGGCATAAGAGAAGCCAAGGTTTATGCACTACGTCCGCTTAGCCCAAATGGAGAAGACGGCGAAGATGACGTCGACGATGCCGAAAAGCTGCTGGACAATCAATCTGATGCCAAGAGTTCATCAGTCGCTTCATATAACCTGCGGCTCCTGCGGCTCGTTCAGGTCAAGAACCATACGCTTACGCAACCGAAGTAAAGGGCTTGCATAACGGAGGCTACAAAACCATGCACACGAAGGATAAAATTAAGCCCAGATCGTATCTTATTGTAATATTTAACACTAGCAGACCCGGGACCGTATTGCTGTCCCGTCGCTTTGTTTTTTAATGGCAACGTTTTATGCCTTGTATATTTTACAATTCAAAAATAGTTTTTTTTATGTCCGTGAAGCAAACCAAACTTAACACCCAAAAAATCGAGGACATAACTCCAACGATTTTTTTCTTAATTTCAAAATTATTTCTTTGCCTAATTTTGAAATTTATAGTTATACATATTTTAGAGTAGAAGTTAGAATAAAAGCGGAATTTTACATTTGAGAAGGCCTTAATACCAACCAATGCCGAAGTATCCACAAAATCCTCCTGATTTCATAAAATTATTTAATTGCGGTAATTAGGTAAAGAGGTCTATCACGGTGCGCCTGAAGTAACTTTAAATATAAGGAAAGGGACCAAAGAAAATATTGTAGAAAATTTTCACTGCTACAATATTACGATAGGACTTGCAGTTTCCAAGCAAAATCCTGAAACCCTTAAATAAACCTAAAAATGTGAACTTTGACCGCGATTTATTTAAAAATCCCCACAGCTATTTTTTCTTGTTTTTGGATTTTTCTCAATTATGAATATTGCTGTTTCAGAATTCGGAAAAACGTCACAGCTGTATGCACCTTTCATTTAAATTTACTTCAGGGTCACCGTGCTATGTAAATAGGTCTATGTTTTGGTATGCATACTTGGGTTACGACCAGGGTTTCGGAGTCGAGGTGTTTTTGGCTCGACTCCGACTCCGGGTCGACTTCGAGAGTGAATTGCTGTAACATAAAATTAAGAAAATGTGCACAACTGTTTAACTTTTTACTATATTTTGGCCTATATAGACTAATGAGTTGGTTTTTCCTTACATATTCTTTAGAAAGGTCATTCGTTTGAAAATAATACTCAACTAAGGAACATAAATATGAAGTAAAATTCATATCTATATTGAAAAAAGTAAGACAGTTTTTGCGGTTTTGCGTTTTTTTTCTGCACGAGTATATTCTGGACGGAATGTGGGATTATGAAAATAAAGGGGTACTACAAATCATAAGTACTAAATGCGAAACAAATTATAAGCAATTCATGGCCAAGTTTTAAACTGGATGTAAGCCAATGAACTTAGCCCCCCATTATTTCTCCAATCGACTTGAAAATTTGATCACATAGTCTATGATATTTATCCTTTTTTCAGAAATTTACAAGTAGGAATTACCCCTTAAACTAAATTTATCGCGCACATTTTAAACTTTGGTGCCCTTTATTACTTTTACCTGTAGTGGAATTCTATAACCCATTTTTTGAATTACCGACAAAAACCGGTAAAATTAAAATGCTTATAATTTCCGTAATTGGCGAACATGTTCGGCAAGTTAACAACGAAAACAAAGCTGTCGCTAAGTCCTACCGATATCAACAATGTTCGGTGAACATTTTTGTATAAAATTTAAGCTTGTGTTACTTTTCCAGTTCATGAACAAAAAGGACATGGATGAAACTAAGCTAGAAGGACCATATATTAGACTATTTAACCGAAAACATGTCATTTCAATATTATGAGATAATTTCTCCAAACAGAGATATCAAGCTATTTTGTCAATCATTGTTGGGGGTCAATCAAAAAATTGATTACGACATAACTCAGAAATTTCAGCTATGTAATCCTTTGGGGTTCTTAATATACTCAATAGGGGTTTTCATTCCGAAAGGGAATTTTGCACCCCAGACTTTCCTTGACTTCCATTTTGTGACACAGGGTATTCAGTAGGATTTCCCATAAGACCACAATGTCTTTAATAAAATACAAGGATGACTTTTCATATTAACAATATCAGAAGAACAGTGGACCTTTGTGAGAAGACCAGTAAGCCTTCTGGCAAAAGAGATTGTCATAAATACTTTACTTTTGTTTGCAAAAATTTAAGGTGTCAATCGGACCAACAAAATAGGGATGAGTAGAGTAGGCTTCAGAGGATAGTTAATATCCTGTGAATTGTCCTCTAACTTAGTATAATATACCGTTTGTATGTATGTTTTCTTATAGCTTTCTTTTAAAATAATGATTTTTGAAAAAACAAGTAAGCAAAGTCTATAGTCGGACGGGGCCGACCATGTGATACCCTACACCACAACCTCTAGGAATTAGCTATGTGCAACAGCCTTGCACCCTGAATGCCCGGTGCAAATTTTCAACGGTGGCAAAATACCCCTTTGTAATGTTGGCAATATTTCCTGAGTATTTCAGATATGAAAAACTTCTCTACAAGTGGCAACTTAGGCCAAGCCTTTCGGATTCGGCTATAGTAACTAAGTCACATATCAATGATCTAATATAAATCCACTGATATAAGAGAAGCGTCCCATGTCCCTACTGGGATGTTTGTGGAACAATTATATAAATAGTTCATTGTGGTTATATATTGTGACTAGCAAAATTCCCGCTACTTCGTATGCGGAAAGGATATAAAAAAAACAAATAAACAATATATAATATGGAAATGACAAACACTGAAAATTTGGTCGCACTAATACCAATTTTAATCAATATTTATTTTTATCTTAGTACTGTACGTACCCCTTAAGTTCGTTTTTAAAAAAGATCAGCCGTATCTCACCCTTACACATTAACAGCGAGATCAACGTTGCACACCAATACACACCCTAACTCCAAAAAATAAAAATTCCAGCACTGTCCCTACACCCAAAAACAAATTGAGTACCATTAAGTAATTTTCGTATACTTATGGTACGTATTTCGACGACATATCTCAGCCATACACGGACATCAATACAAAATAATTACAGTAAATTCCATAATAATTACAGTAATTCCAAATCTCAAGATTCCAGCTGTATCCGTTCGTCCAATTCCAAATTGTACCAAACTTAGTATCAAGTCGAACTCTTCGTACCCATAAGTAAGATTTTCCAAAACTACCTCAATCCTTCACTTTAGTAGTAATCTTACTTCCAAATTTCAGGATTCAAACTCTATCCGTTAAACCAAATTAAAATTGTACTAAATTTAGAACAATTTAGAATTTTCGTACCAATTTTCAAAACTTCCTCAACGCAACAGGGCTACAATAATCATACTTTCAAATTTCAGGATTCCAGCTCTGTCCGTTCACTCGAATCCCTATTGTACCAAATTTAGTACTTTTCGAACACATAAGTACGAATTTCCAAAACCACCCTCATATCTCAGTCCTACACTTCACAGTAATCTTAATTCCAAATTTCAGGTTTCCAGCTACATACATACGTTCACCCAAATCCAAATTGTACTAAATTTAGTACCATTTAGTACTTTTCGTACCCATAAGTACGAATTTTAAAAACTACCTCAATTCTACACTCCACCAGTAATCTCAATTCCAAATTTCGAGATTCCAACTATATCCGTTCACCCAAATCCCCATTGTCCCAAATTTAGTACCATTTAGTACTTTTCATTCACATAAGTAAGAATTTCCAAAACTTCCCCAGTCCTACACTCCAACAGTAATATCAATTCCAAATTTCAGGAATCCAGCTCTATCCGTTCACTCAAATCCAAATTGTACTAAATTTAGTACCAATTATTACTTTTCGTACACTCAAGTTTCCAAAAACCCTTTGGTGCATCTTTCTTACTCTTCATCAGTGATCCTCAGTCCAAATTTGAGGAATCAAGCCCTATCCGTTCACCCAAATCGAAACTGTACCAAATTTAGTTCTATTTAGTATTTTTCGTACCCTATGTACGAATTTCCAAAACTTCCACAATATTAAACTCCACCAGTAATCTCAGTTCCAAATGTAGAGATTCCAGCGCTATCCGTTCACCCAAATACCCATTATACAAAATTTAGTTCCATTTAGTACTTTCCGTACACATAAGTACTAATTTCCAAAACCACCCTCATATCTCAATCCTACACTTCAACAGTAATATTAATTCCAAATTTCAGGTTTCCAGCTCTATCCGTTCATTCAAATCCAAATTGTACTAAATTTAGTACCATTTAGTACTTTTCGTACCCATAAGTACGAATTTTCAAAACTACCTCAATCCTACACCCCACCAGTAATCTCAATTCCAAATTTCGAGATTCCAGCTATTATCCGTTCACCCAAATCCCCATTGTATCAAATTTAGTACCATTTAGTACTTTTCATACACATAAGCACGAATTTCCAAAACTACCCTCATATCTAAATCCTACACTACAACAGTAACCTTAATTCCAAATTTCAGGTTTCCAGCTCTTTACGTTCACCCAAATCTAAATTGTACTAAATTTAGTACTTTTCGTACAAATGATTGGTAATTTTCCAAACCATTTCCTTTTAGAAGCACCACTTCCCAACCTTGATTTCCATACCAAATTCCTATATTCCTATATTCCTGGGGCCTATTATTGATTTCATTAATTATTTAGCGATTTCTTCAAATTACAGATTTTGAAATTGAATAGTTATGACTGTACATTAGGGATATAACTTTTTGCACTTTTTTGCAAATATCATAAATACCACCACATAGCCGTGTAGAGCATGAAAAACTATTATGAAATACGGTGTCAATTTTTCCCTACCGCGAAAAAAGTTTCCGCACCAAATGCATTGAAGTTCTGCAATGCATTTTTTAATTTTATCTGTCATAACAACATATTTGCTTTTCATTAAAATTTTTATTTTTTTGTAATCTAATTTAAAATCATTATCAAAGCGTTCTGGACCAATTTGTTCTAAAATCGCGCCATTTCGGACCATATTAGGATTTTTTGACACTATTGCAATTTTTGGTTTTTCTTTATAAACTCGTGAATTTTATGTTTATATTTTTTTATCCTATCGGACAAGAGAATATGGAGTCATTTGCAACTAATTCGCGAAAGTTACAGGCTGTTTTTGTTGACTTTGCCTGTGAGAATTGTATTTTTTTCTATAAATATTTATTCAAACAAAGCAAATTTAAAATTTTAAGTAGAAAAAATATCAAAAGGGTTTTAGTAATCACGGCCGATGCGGGAACTTTTTTCACCGAATCGATCTTAGAAACGCGTTTTCATTATGAGGACAAAATTCCCCACGTGGTTCTGGTGTTGTATTTCTGTAAAAAACATATACGATTCTCACAGGCAAAGTCAACAAAAACAGCCTGTAACTTTCGCGACTTCGTTGCAAATGACCCCATATTCTTTTGTCCGGTAGGTACAATAAATATAATCATAAAATTCGCGAGTTTATAAAGAAAAATCAAAAATTGCAATAGTATCAAAAAATCCTAATGTGGTCCGAAATGGCGCGATTTGAGAAGAAATTGGTCCAGAACGCTTTGATAATGATTTTAAATTAGATTACAAAAAAAATAAAAATTTTAATTAAAAGCAAATATGTTGTCATAACAGCTAAAATTAAAAAATGCATTGCAGAACTTCAATGCATTTGGTGCGGAAACTTTTTTCGCGGTAGGGAAAAATTGACACCGTATTTCATAATAGCTTTCCATGCTCTACACGGCTATGTGGTTGTATTTTTTTGGTTATAGCCCTACTGTACATCTCCATATACGATAAAATTCTTAATTGCAAATAAATCGTGGTAATATGCACAATTCTATTGCACTTTCATTGATTTGCAAACATTTAGTTATTACCAAAAGTCAGGTACATACAGTTTTTAGTTGTTGTTATTTCTGGCCGATTTCTGAATTTATTTCCCTAATGTTGTCTTCAACAGCAACTCATTTGTTCATTTGCGTAATTGATGTTTATACACCATTATCACCAACTGCGACATCTGTTGCAATGGAAGATAACAAATGTCTTGTCTTTCTATTATTTAGTGGTTTACGATAAAATAAGTGCGCCTAGAAGTAAACTACAATTATGTGTGATCTCTTACGATATCAAGAAGTTATCATGGTACAATAATACAGGTAGCATTATCATGCCACCTGATGGTAACATAATGTGTCAATTGCATTGAATTGATGTCAAATTTTGACATCTTATGTTGCCAACAATTGCCGATGCGGCTACCTGTGTATTTGTACCATGGAAGTTATAGCATTGTTAATTTGACACATGTCTTGCAGAGGGCCAACTAAGTGAATAAGTACGTAATAGTAATGAAAAATAACGATTTTTGTTGTTGTTATTTTTTGTGGTTCCAGGACGAATTTTCTAAAACCCGGCCTTATCTCGCACATTTGCATCAACAGTAACCCACTGGTAAAACTTCAAGCTCCTAGCTTTAGCCGTTTTGGCAGTCAATCACTTATCACCAAGCTCATTTATATATATATAGATATCAAAAATATATTTTATACCGGTAGAAATAACTAATATTGAATTGAAATTCAAATAATTTCCATGCAAACAAATTTACATATTCCAAAATTATTCATATTCAATTACACACCAAAGAAGATAGTATAAGTCAGCTGCGCTATCGGTGATATACCCTCAGCATCTGACCAGAAAAAGAAACAATAATTATACCGTATAAAAATATATTGATTTTGTATCACCAGTTTGCTTCAAAATACGTGGAATCTGTAGGTATCGAAATGTAAGGCTATACCAAATCAAGTTTTGTAAGCTAACTTCTGATTTTTGAAAAAGTTTGAGAATTATTTTTTAGAAACTTTGGACCATTATCTCAGGAAGTATGGACTTACTCCGGAAAAATTGTACCCTTGCAATAGGGACAGTGAAAATAACCTTCTTCAAAAAAATTCAAATAGATCCGAGACGGGTCCTCAAGCTGCACTTTTCCCAATATTTGTGTGGGAGTTTCTCGAAGGACATGACTGGATAAAATAATAGGATGTACAGAGTTTGGACCAATCAGAAAATCCCCTTAAGAGCTATCTTGCGGATTTGCCATTTTAGTTAGGTTTCTTGTTTGTTGTTCATTGCTTCTTGGAGCTTTTCGGCCATAATCTCAGGAAGTATGGAATTGCCACTGCAATTGTACCATCGTAAAGGGGAACGCAAGGACAAGCTGCTAAAAATATTCAAAACGATTCGAGGGGACTCTTAAATTTCACTTTTCCGAATTTTCTGAGGGAGGTACTTGAAGGTGTGGACCGATCTATATCTGAAAGGAATAATAATATATGGAAAGTTTGGACCAAATCGATTGCTCACTTCGACATAATTTTTCAGACAAATTTTGAACTTTTGTGGGAGAGGTGCCCGAAGAAGTGAACCGATATAGCTCATATTCGAAATTAAACTATGATTGGGCAAAATACTATGAAGTGTATAGTGCGCACCAGCCATCTAGACAGTAAGAGAGACAGATGAACGGACAGGGCTAAATCGACTCCAAATTGTCTGAAACGAATTTCGTCCAAATATACTTGGGTTCTAAATCCATCATTTCGATGAGGCACATCTTTGGTCGTATTTTGTATATATTTCCTTTACCCTGAAGGCCGCGAGTATGGCGAAGTTTGCCGAAGCGACCAAATGCTGCAATATTTGTATAAAAAATCCAGTTGGACAACTGAACTGAAAATTTTTCTGTCATGATAGAGATAATTTGTAGCATGGGAGGAAACTGTGGTTCTCTACACAAAACCCATTATATATTTTGCAGTAGGCCCGTTATTTAGAAGACACATTATTGCAGTTTGCATCAGGGGAAATGTCAGTAGTTATTATTCCATATGTAGGCTACTTTGCCGGCATATGTCCTCCAGGAATTAAAATATGGACTAAAAATAAAATTTGTATATTTTTCATACAAAAGCAATGGTCTATGTCACCCGCTAAATAATATCAGATCATCATGCAAAATTATAGGCATTTCCTTCAACCTAAACTCTTACCTCCAGCAAAATTTCACGAATATTGAGCTGTAATTGCGGCCTCTAGCGTGTTTATGATAACACTACAAACAAAAAACTGGATATATTAGACTGTAACTCTGTTATCTGATCACATACATCAACATAATTCACATCAATAGAAAGGTCAAGCGTCCCTCTTCCAAGTATAGATTACTTGCCCGGAATGTCTCTTCCAGCAAAAAAGATAAAACTTTTCACAATTTTCACACAAAAGTTGTGGTCCATTTAACCCTCTAAATATTATCTGATCGCCATCTCAAATTGCAAGCTTCTTCTTTGTCATATACTCTTATCTTATTTAAAATTTCGAGGCGATCGGACTATTATTGCGACCTACAGAGCAGCTACAAAATCACCTGCTAAATATTTCACGATCACCACCAATTAAAATAGCGATCTATTCTGATGTGAAACCGCCCTCCATACCAAATTTCGTGGCGATCGGTCCATAATTGCGGCCTGGAGTTTGATTACAATTTATAATGGACAGACGGACACACGGACGGACGGACACACATCTCAAAATCGCTTTATCTCGCCGAGATATGAAGATTGGTATACCACATTGGGGGTCTCCGACGAATATTTCGCGGTGTTACATGAATTTTTACCAAAACAAACTTATAATACCCTTTCCACATAGTGGTGTAGGGTATAAAATATATTGATGTGCCGAATTTAAAGTTAAAGAAGAACAAAACAACAAAATTAATTTAAGATGATACTTGACTCTCCATTTAGCTATTATTTCCAGCAAAACATCTGAGTCCATCAACTTGGGCAAGCGTGGTATTGATGTTAAGCCTTCAACTCTAGCTAAAGAATGAGAGCGATTTTATTGAAATTTTTATTTACTTAAGTACTTAGGATGAGACGCGAATAGTATTAGTTGTACAAAATGGTATTAAGATCATAGATGTAATTAGTAGTACTATTTACAAAATATGTACATGGTTGCGTTTTTAGCTGTTAAATTCAAATATTTAAACATATGTTGTGTAATATTAATTGAATTAGTGAAAACGTATACGTAAAGTAGTAAAATAAAATATGTACATAAGACAAATTATAATAATAAAAGTTGATCCGCTTCAGTCTCCCCCTTCTGATGCTCCAATCGTCCCGATTAAGCATCAGAAACAATGAGTTGTTGAATCTGCTGCGGTAAACTGCATGATTTTTATGGGTTGTTGAATCGGGTATGTCCTCAATAGCACTGCAATAATGGTGTGTAGAGGAAGTTGTTGTTGCATTTCCAAACTATGTAACGGACTGTCATCGAAATCTCCCCCTGGAGTAAAGCTGCGCAAGTCTTGTTGGTTCTCCAAACAAGCTGGTAAAACTCCTCATAATCTCCTTCTAGAGTTATTTTGCTCCACGAATTGTTGGTTCTCCAAACAACCTGGTAAAACTCGTCGGAAAAAGCTATGGTAGGTTAGAGTCATCGGTTGGCAGTCAACAGAATCTTGAATAAAAACTGCGAATCTTCTGGCTGCTAAGCAAGCGTTGATTTTATCAGCAGATTACGCACATTTTGAGCTGACGGGTGCGAACGTTGTTGTTGTTCTTGCTTGTGCGTTTTCTTCTTGCTGTTTTGTGTGTGGTTGTTGTAGTACATCATCACAATGTTGTTTTTCAACCCTCATTTTCATACAGATGAATGTGCCTGCGTCGTCTTTGCTGCTTGCATTCATACTTGTACGTAAATGTGTTTTTGTTCAATGCCTTTGCTTGATCGAAGGAGTTGACGTTCTTGTTTACGCCAATCCACAAATTTGCTGCGTAATCCGGATGATTGTCGATGGATGTTGTTCAAAACTGATACACAACAGAGACATCTCTGTGTTTCTGGGATCGCCTAGTACAAAACGCATGGGATTGCCATCATAACGCATTGCCTGGATAAGTTTTGTAAACTGTGCCAACTGATCTTCACCAGATACGTACGCTTCGCATTCAATGTTGTTGTTGTCCTCGGCTGTTGATGATAGAGTGGTCGTGTTACATGGCCACGAGTTGGGCGTCAATAAAGAAGCTTCTTGTTGTGCTCCACGTTGGTGCGCCAATAAAGCAGGACAAAACAACAACATTAACTTAAAATGGTACTTGACTCTCCATTTAGCTATTATTTCCAGCAAAACATCTAGGTCCATCAACTTGGGCAAGCGTGGTATTGATGTTAAGCCTTCAACTCTAGCTAAAGAATGAGAGCGATTTTATTGAAATTTTTATTTACTTAAGTACTTAGGATGAGACGCGAATAGTATTAGTTGTACAAAATGGTATTAAGATCATAGATGTAATTAGTAGTACTATTTACAAAATATGTACATGGTTGCGTTTTTAGCTGTTAAATTCAAATATTTAAACATATGTTGTGTAATATTAATTGAATTAGTGAAAACGTATACGTAAAGTAGTAAAATAAAATATGTACATAAGACAAATTATAATAATAAAAGTTGATCCGCTTCAAAGTTATATTTCTATAACGTTGAAAAAAAATTTTGCCCGGAGTCGGAGTCGAGTTTTTTTTCGACCAAGCACTCCAGCAAAATTGCTCGACTCCGACTCGTAGACACCGACTCCGAAACCCTGGTTACGACTTTTTTAAACCCCATATTTTTAAAACCTGTGTCATAGCGTGATGAGTTTCTACATAAGATTACATAAAATCTTAATTTTGTTTTTCAAAATAGTCAGGCTTAATCCCATAGTCGTTGTTTTAATATTTTATTAAAACCACTTTAGTTTATTAGTGGGAAAAAGGGCGATGTTTACCAAGAGGTAAGGGTATCTATTTGAGCGAACAATTGACACATGGGTATAAAAAAATTCTTGTTGAAAAACCAGTAACGAGGGAACTGATGAATATCTGTGGCGAGATCTGAAACTATGGTCTTCCCTCCCTTACCCCTTGGTAAACATCGCCAATTTTTTACCCACTAATTAATTAAAGCTGTTTTAATAAAATATTAAAACAACGACCATGGGATTAAGCCTGACTGTTTTGAAAAACAAAATAGAAGTCGTCA
The DNA here is from genome assembly GCF_047663935.1 of Musca autumnalis. NCBI lineage: Eukaryota > Metazoa > Arthropoda > Insecta > Diptera > Muscidae > Musca > Musca autumnalis. The sequence continues at coordinate 131,914,744 of NW_027411755.1, read as the reverse complement.
TCCCAAATAAAAAACACCAACCCTCATAAAATCTTAATTATAAGTTGATTCGGTGAAAAAACCTCACGCACAAAATAATTTTAAAATTTGAATTTATCAGAATTATGAGAATCATAAACATTTATTTATTTAAAGATATTTATTATAATTATAAATTATAATAAAGAAAAATTTCAAAAACACTAGCAATAAAAGCTATCGGCTAAATCATAAGCATTCCGTAAACGCTTTCTTCAAAGATATAATTTTTTAACAAAAAAAAAAAAAACAAAAACTCCTAAAACTCAAAATATTTTCAAAATAGTGCATGACCTTTTTGAATATTTGAATGAAATAAACGTTATTTCAGTTAATAGTGTGTAAGGTATTTTGAAGTTGTTACACTGGAATGGTTATTTTTTGGTATTCCGAATTCTCGTTGGGTAGAAAACCTCGATGTATCATAGAGATTAAACATTGAATAAACTAAGTGCTATTCCTCTGTTAACATATTGAACTCCTTCTGCAAATATGTTTTGAGGTGGTGATGGAACTTAGTATTTTCATAAACGGAAGGAAACTAACAATTTACATTAACATTTAGTGTAACAAAGAAAATAACTACATTAGGACATAGTGGCGTATACATACATGCGTCGATGTTTTTTCATATTGTATTAATTATACGCTCCGCTATATGATATCTAGACAAGTTTTGAAGCAAAACGTCGATTTTTGCACTTTTGATAACGCGATTGGTCTAATTTAATAGGAAGAAAGAACATGTCAAAGTAAATGGGTATCCAATTTATTTTTAAATATATTAAAAAACAAGTGAGAAAAGTCTTTAGTCGGGCGGAGTCGACCATGGGATACCCTATACCACTATCCCTGGACAATCGCTCTCCACGGAACTTCTTTTCAATGATTGTGAAAATTTAATTATCAAATATAATACTTATGACCAAAACCAAAAAGTTATCTAGCATTACAAAGACATTTTTGTAGCAGGAAAGGAAAATTTAGTTCACACAAACTAAAATGTAATGAAACCCACTTATGTAGTACTACTACTTCCGTTGTTTAACCGCTACGTTATGGAAATTTTTACCAATTTCACACAAAAGTTTCAGTCCATTTAACCCGCTAAGTATTATCTGATCTTCACGTTGGTTTGTACGCTTCATCTTCATCATAAACTCAAACTTTGTTTAAAATTTTGCGGGTTATTATTTTGACCTACAGAGCCGCAACAAAATTGGTTAAAATTTTGTTTTTGGTCCATTTCATCCCCTGAACATTTCACGATCATCAGCAAAAACTAATAATTTCTATTCTGGCCCGAACCCAACCTCCTTAAAAAATTCGTTACAATCGGTCCATAATTGCGGCCTGTTTGCAATTTTTAATGGGCGGACACACATCGCTAAATCGCTTTATCTCGTCGAGATATGAATTTTGGCATACCAAATAAGGGGTCTCGGACGAATATTTCTTGGTGTTACATAAACTTTTGGAGAGACAATATGTAGCATGGGATAAAAATGTGGTTCTCTACACAGAACCCATTATATATTAGGCAGTAGGCCCGTTATCTAGCAAACACTTTATTGCAATTTACATCAGAGGATAGGTCAGTAGTTTTTTCCCATATGTAGGCTACTTTGCGAAATATATATGTTCTCAATGAATTAAAATATCGACCAAAAATAACATTTTTATATTTTTCATACAAAAGTAATGGTCCATTTCACCCGCTAAAAAATATCAGATCATCATTCAAAATTGTAGGCATATTTTTCGTCCCATACTCTTACCCGGTGCAAAATTTCGTGACTATTGATGAATAATTGCGACTTCTAGCGAGTTTATTATTACACTACAAACAAATAACGCAATATATTAGGCTGTAACTCTGTTATCTGATCATGCACACCAACATAATTGGCATCAATTGAAAGACCAAGCGTTCCACTTTCAAGTATATCTCACTTCCAGGAATTAAGATATAAGCTGTATATGAAAAATTTTCACAATTTTCACACAAAAGTTTTGGTCCATTTAACCCTCTAAATATTATCCGATCGCCATCTCAAATTGCAAGCTTCTCCTTTGTGATATACTCTTACCTTATTTAAAATTACGCGTTGATCGGACTATTATTGAGACCTACAGAGCCGCTAGAAAATTGGATAAATATTATGTTTTTGGTTCATTTCACCCGCTAAATATTTCACGATCATCACCAATAAGAATAGGGATCTATTCTGATCTGAACCCAACCTCCATACAAAATTTCGTGACGATCGGTCCATAATTGCGGCCTGGAGCGTTCTTACAATTTATAATGGACAGACGGACGGACGGACACACATCTCAAAATCGCTTTATCTCGTCGAGATATGAAGATTGGTACACCACATTGGGGGTCTCCGAGGAATATTTCGCGGTGTTACATGAATATTTACCAAAACAAACTTATAATACCATTTTCCGCATTGTGGTATAGGGTATAAAAAATCAACAAATCAAGCTTAAAATCTAAATTTCGACGTCAAATTACGAAATACTAATAACTCGAGAACTACTGCTCGAATATTTATCATAAAAAATTATCATTAATTTGTTCACTGGCACATCGGCCGTTTTTGGACGATCTTCATTGCCTTCGTCTGCGAGGGAGCGTCGGGCACAATTAAATTCATTAAACTAGTTTTTACAGTGAATATATTCATTCATCAATGTCCTCTTGCCGTGATAGTCCAAGTCGAAAGTTGTGAAAAATTATCGGTTGGAAATGTTCGCAAATTAATTCCATTTTGTATTAACAATTATATTTATAAGTAAATTAGAAATATAACAATACTAACAAGCTCTGGCTACTAAAGCTTTAACCCAATCCCGCGACGCCCGGTTCTATGCACCGGATTGACTCGGAGGAATCTTCGACCAGGGGCCGTCACCTCAACAATTATGTGTTTGTGCTCGTGTATTTTTTTCACCATGGGAGCGGTAATTTATCCCGGAATGCCTGCTCCGAGCTCTTCTGGTCCGTGCCGGGATAGAAATGAACCCCGGGCCAGTATGGATCTGTTCCGTTTGCCAGATCCGCATCCACCACATGTCAACAATGGTGAGCCTTAGTAGCACCCGGGATTACAGCGACAGGTATGTTGCTGCTTGCTGCGTCAGCGCATCACCCAGTGCGTCTTCTACGTCGTCGTCTGACTCTTCGTCGTCGTCGGAATACGAGACGCCCCCGCAGTCTCCCCAACAACAACAACAACAACAAATACAGCATCTAACACCACATGTTGTTGTTCAACGGCCCGGAAATGCATCATTCCTGCAATTCAATTGCAACGGTCTCCGCAATAAGGTCAGTGAAATTGTGGACTTTATGAGTCGGAAAAACATCATGGTCGCCGCGATCCAGGAAACAAAGCTCACCGCCACCTGTAGCTTACGTTGTGATGGTTACAACGTTTTGCGGAAGGATCGCACAAGAAGCGGAGGAGGAGGACTTGCCTTCCTAATACACCAGTCTGTCCAGTACAGACCTATCTCGCTTGAGCTTGGCTCTAGTGACCCATACATGGAGTGTATGGGGGTAGCAGTAAAGTGTGGTACTGCCGAGGTAGAGCTGCTTAATGTGTACATACCGCCGATGAATAGCTGTGCCCGACGTTATATGCCCAATATTAGTTCGCTGTTAGAGGGCGATAACCGTCTGGTGCTAGGGGACTTCAATGCTCATCATGAGCTTTGGCACTCCGTCCTAGGTAATGACCAGCGGGGTACAGCGCTGGCAGAGCAAATCGATAGCTCCACGTTTTGCACGGTGAATGAAGACGCTCCTACGCTCCTCAGATCCTCGGGTAGCTGAGAGAACTTTCCGAGACTTCATCACTAAAGCAGCCGCTCGCTACATACCTGCTGGTCGAATACCCGAAATAAGACCAAATTTCCCAGCAGAGGCGACGGGACTATCAAATGAACGTGATGAGCTTCGTCGTACGAACCCCGAAGACCCAAGAGTTAGAGAACTTACTCTTGAAGTCAACAGGCTAGTGGGCGAACATAAGCGGAAAAAGTGGCTAGACCATCTGAAGCAGTGCAACATTGGTGCAGGAATAAGTAAATTGTGGGCAACGGTTAAATCACTCTCGAGTCCGGAAAAGAAGGATGACAGAACGGCTGTTACTTTCAACGGCGTGACAGTAACTGACCCAAAGAGGTGCGCGTGTTATTTTAACCGGCAGTTCATAGAGCATCCCGGTGGCTCTTGACCTATCGAAGGCCTTCGATACCGTCAACCATGCCAAGCTGTTCGAGGATATAGAGAAAACTAATCTCCAGTCATGTTTGAAACGTTGGGTAATCAACTATATGTGTGGACGCCAGTCGCTTGTAGAATTCAGAAACAAGAAGTCCAAAACCCGTAGAGTGAAACAGGGAGTTCCCCAAGCAGAGGTGATATCTCCGGAACTGTTTAACCTCTACCTTTCTGAAATTCCACACCCTCCAGACGGCATAGAGATCGTGATGTATGCGGATGATTGTACGATCTTGGCGTCGGGTCCTATCGTCGATGACATATGTGATAGGTTAAATGTCTACATAGCTGACCTAGTGCAGTTCTTCCATCTGAGGAATATGAAAATATCCGCCGCTAAATCCACAGCCACGCTGTTCACCACATGGACGGCTGAGATGAGGCTCCCACTGAACATATTGGTCGATGGTGCATTGATTCCGACCACTAACTACCCCAAAATACTGGGTGTAACGTTCGATAGCATGTTCAAGTCGTCCGCGCATGCCACAGCTATTTGCAATAAGATCAGAAGTAGGAACAAGGTTCTCAAGTCGCTGGCCGGCAGCACTTGGGGTGCTGATAAAGAAACCTTGTTGACCACCTACAATGCAATAGGCCGGTCTGTGGTAAGCTATGCGGCACCAGCGTGGTCCGCAAAGGTTAGCGCATCGTAGTGGAAGAAGATTCAAACCTGCCAGAATGCCGCCCTGAGGACTGCAACAGGGTGCCTCCTCATGACACCAGTGGACCATCTTCATGAGGAGGCGAAGGTTTTACCGGTGCGTCAGCACAATAAGATGTTGTCGATGCAGTAACTGCTTGGGTGTTACCGCAGTGAGCATCCCTGTCATGATTTAATGGACAGGCGCCCCCCACCCAGGCACGTCAGGAGAGACCTTCATGATCTAGAGAGAGAGGTCCAAAGGTATAAAAGAGAACCGCTAGATCAACGAGCCTATCAGGCAGGCTTGAATCGCATTCACACCAACATGGTTGCGCAAGCAGTACGAAGATACAGTGTGATTACCGTACTTGGAAACCATCCCCCATCCATCGCAGCAGAAGAACGACAGCTGCCAAGGCAAACACGAGTGGTTTTAGCTCAGTTAAGATCCGGACGATGCAGCCGCCTCAATTCGTATTGGGCCAGAATTGACGCCACGATACCCAACATATGCCCAGCATGTGGATTGGGACCACACGATACTCTGCATTTATTCAACTGCCCAGCTAACCCCACTCACCTGTCTCCTCATTCTTTATGGACGCAACCAGTCCAGGTTGCAGAATTCTTGAGTCTGGATACAGAGGAACTTGATAACTGAAATAATACACGAACGAACATATACGCGTTGCTACAACAACAACAAAGCTTTAACCCACCTAAAGCCACTGGTCGTTTAAACGCCACAAAAAAATTTAAGTAAAACTCGGGTATTTTCGTATATTTTTGTGTGTTTTTTATTATAAAGCTCCATTTGGTCAGTGCATTTCCAAGCAATTGGCATAAAACGCAAGCAATTCAGAAAAATCTGCTTTTTTGTAATTTTCGACTTTTGATGAAAAATTTAAATATGCGTTAAAAATTCAATTATAAATATTACATTCATATAAAGTCAGCATTTTTGGTATCATGTCATTTGGTCCTGGAGGTTTCTAAGGAGAGAAACTCTTACTAGCCCATGCGATTTTACACAGACTTATTATCTTGCCGGCATCAATGCTGTCTTTATCTACACATGAAAAAATTACTGCATTTTAGGAATAGTGTTCATAAAGTCTTGCCAAGCACAGTGGATCGACCCACTGGTATGGAGAATTTGGTCAAAAATATCCAGTCAAAAATATCCAGTGCAAATATCAAGCTATCACGCTGGTTACAGCTTTGTGCTGCTGCGAAGATTGTTCTAAGAAACCATGAGCGTGTATTCTCCCCTCTGAAAATTGCTAAAATTTTTAATATTGATCTTATAAAAAATAAAATATATTTTTAAAAGTTCCATGCATAGCTGTCAGAGGTGCCAGATGTTGTACCAAAAATTTTACATTCAGTTTTTTTAATTTACCGTTTCTTCTAGTGATTTTTACTGCAGTTGTTATCGTCTTGTATAGCATAGCAGAACAATATGAACCATATGTACATACAAGTTGAGTCTATCACACTATGTTGAGATATAGGATGTTGCCTTTATATTAAAGAAATTAAAAAATTGTAAACGGGGACTATATCGTACAGCCAATCAACAAATGCACTGTAGGTGTTTGGTGTGTTAGTTGTTGCGACGGTGGTAGTTTATCGTTTGGCTGTATTTCAGTCAGTTTGTTGTGTTTTCGTTTGTTGATACGGCGTGAATGTGATTGCGAGACGATGCGACCATTCAAAAGAAAAAGAGAACAAATTTGAGAGCATTTACCGAACAAGAGAGGAAATATGAGAGCAAATAATGGGAGTGTAGGCAAAATTAGGAAAGTGATTTTCAACGCATGAAAATCTTACATATTTTTGAAAAATTAGAGGCTTTCTGATGGATATAAGAAACAGCACATGTATCTTATTTGAGGTATCCCTACAGTATGAAAAAACTACATCATGAACGAAAATATGTAAAAATTCATGAAATATTTTTTCTGTAGTAGTATTGATTCGCTCTCCGATGGCTCTTTCAGTGCAAAAAAGGTAGTGCTCGTAAGAAGGGCAACTTTGATTTAATTTTGTTCTCAAAAAGCCTTCTTATATTTATTTCGACATGTAGTTTATCGGATATTAGAGTGGGTTTAATGGCCTCCTTCCAATCACTTAAGATATCCTGGGAATACAAAATTGGGTATGTGCGTCAGTTGCTTATTTGAAGGTAGTTAGTACGAGGGCTGAACGATAGCTATCTGATCTAACAATGAAATTTTACATTTACCATCAAAAACGGTTTTAATGTTTGTTATGTAGTCTCCAGCATGATTTATACACTTTTTCGTGCGCTCAAACCTATTGGCGAAGCACTTTTTCCACTCCGAATGAGACACCTCCAAAACATGGTTTCTGAACGCTTTTACAGCATCTTCAGGCAACAGAAATTGTTGACAACGCCTTTTTTCTTGATGTGCTGGTATCAAATGAAGTCATTGGAACCCCAGTCAAGGCTGTACGCCGGGTGAGCCATCAATTCCACGTTTTTTTTCGGTCAAACAGGCGCAGGTTTGAATCGATGTGTCAAAGCCCACATTGTCATGATGCAGAATGATTTGTCTTCTCTTGTTCGATTTGCGAACTTCTCAGACTTCAGGCAAACAAATTATACTGTACCACTCATAATTAACCTCCTATATTTCTCAAGCCATATAGTCGCCACACAGTCAGTTTTTCTGAAGAAACTGGCAACCTTTTGCTTCGAAGTGCATCTTACATCAACAACTTTCGTTTGATTTGTCTCGCTTTCGAAGACCCAAAGGGCCTATTCCTGCTGTTATTTAAGGCTCCTAAGCATAGATCCTAGATTCTTTGTCTGTAACGATCATATAAAAGCACAATTGCTTTGAACCAATTTTTTTTTGAGCGATTGTCAAATTTTGCTGGATCTATGAAGAAAAATCCATTTTTCGGCCAGGTGTTAATTCAATATCAAATGTTAGTTGGTGGAAGAAATGCCCAAGGACGCCTCTATCTCACGGCATATTTTTTGGCACAAAGACCGATTTTGGGTGACCCTCACAACCTTTGTTTTTTGGAGAGTGCCGACCGCGTTTGAATTCATTGAACCAGTTTTCCATAGTCCTATAGAATGGTCATTTATCGACATACAAAGATTTAATTTTATACACTCTTGCGGTGATTGTCCGCGTCGAAAGTTGTGAAAAATTCGTGGTCGGAAATGTTCACAAGTAAATTCCATTCCATTTTTTGCACTGACAGCTACACATAAAATGGTCGTACGACAAACAGTCCTGAGTAAGTCTTTGCTAAAAACTGTGAAACGTTCTAACATAAAATTCAAATGGCAATACGCGGTGTTGCCTAGGCCAGGTAATTTTCGTACACCCCTCGTATTTGTAAAATCTAACACTGGCACATTTATGCTGTTTATTTCAGTGCAGCCCCACAAGATGTGTCTTGCATTAGCGTAGCATGATGGTAATGGTATTGTATAGTTGAATGACCCTCATATTACTAAAGTCCTCGCAAAGTGGGGCTTCTCTCGATGGGGTCACGTAGCACTTAGGCGTTAAAGAACTGTTTACAGTTTTCCAATTCCATTATTTCCACGAGAGGTAAGAATGCGTTTATTGGGTTTTTAACAATTAGACACGATATAGGCTTACCGTTATCCTTCATGTGCTAGGTACGTAAAAAAACCTCCCCACTTTGAATCCCAATCGGACAATAAATTCGACCTTTCGAACAGGCTAACGGAGATTCAAACATCGGCTCAGAATGTTATACAATGAATATCCTTAAAAGCTCTTTCTCATTCCCTTTTGTGGGTTACATACAATTGCACAAGGACATGACAGTAAAAACATTTTTGTTAAATCATACGACAAACAGTTAAATTTCTCAGTATTGTATTTATGAACAAAAAACTTTTTTCTTATAAATATTTATGAAGTGTTAGAGGTAGATAAAATAATAACAGGTCAACAATTCCAATTAAGTCAAGAATTCATATCAAATATTGACTACATAAATTCCAACAATTTTCGTTACAAATGTGAGGAATGAAAATTTGCGGTTTATTCTCCAGTGGTTTGAGTATTGTAATTTTCATAGAACTACCTGATTGTCTTTGCCTTTGGCAGGCGTTGGGTAGTCAGTCATCACCCAATTCACGAAACATACAATTAACTCTCAATTTTCCGAACATCTCAAATTATGTCGATGTTTGGTCATTAAGTTGTAATTATAATTATAAATTGTGGTTTATGGTAGTAATTAGACAACTATGGTTTGACCAAGAATCCCAATGTTATTGTAAATTCTGTAAACATAATTATTGAAGTGTTGAAAAGTCAATTTAGTAAAAATTCTTTAAGCTTTACTTAAATAAAGCTAATGCACATACATACATACAAATGATGTATGAATGATGATAACACTTTGCGACAGCAAAAAATTACGGGTAAAACTGAGCAGATTATGAAAGTATGGCTAAAAATATGAGACACGTGTATCGGAGTTTTTCACCTTGACATCGGAATGTAACCAAAGTAGGAGGGGCAAATTCGGCCTATTTCTTGTTTTTCCGAAATAATCGATTTAAGATATCTTAGAATCCGTGCATTTTAGACATATAGTGTCTTTGGCAACTTTAAAGACAAAGTGACAAGTGTTAAAAGAAGAAAAAAATCTACACAAAATTTCAGTATGAGTTTCAGAATACAACATATATCTACGCATTAATTTTTTTGTTAAAAAATTAGGTTACATTTTTATATATTTTAGGATGAAATTATCTGTTTTAATTTTGTACTGTTAATTTTACATAATTCCATACTGGGCCTAATCTAACAAAATCCGTCAATTGTTAACAAAATTGATATTGTTAAAGGACGAAATGTTTCAAATCAAATTTTACTATGAGTATCCAACCAGAGGATATCTGTAACTATAATAGATAACATCCTTAGCAGCCCTTGTTTTTAATATGTATTTTAAGGTCATATTTTACGATTTTTAACCAGATTGTCGTTATTATTGAACACCAAAAATATTTCATGGATGTTTTTCGTCACGAATGCGTCCCGCAGAAGTTGCGTGCTTCATTTAAAAAGACTTTTTTAATATTTATGGTGAATATATATTTGTAAACTATAGAAAACCCTGATCGTACTTTGTAAACTGGCGTTTTTATAGTACTTTAAATTAAAATTACGTAAACAGGATATGTTAAGGATACCTTATATAGTATACGAAAACGCGTTGAAGGAATACGGCTATTGTCTAGTGAATATATAGAAAACATATGGGTCCTATGATGCACGATTTTGTCGTTGTCCTTAATAATATATTTAGTGTAGCAACGCCTGCTTTGTTGAATTTTACGGAATTCACCCTTGAAATTGCTATAAATGGCTGTATCATGAGTGACTATAACAAATACTGTTAGGATATAGCTAGAAGAGGAAAACTTGACCTTTCCATTGGTACTAATTATGTTGAGGTATGTGGTCAGATAACAGAGTTACAGCCTAGTATATGCAGTTTTAATTGAGGGTAGTGTATCCTTAACACACTAGAGGTCGTAGTTATAGTTCAATACTGACAAATCTTTGCACAAGGTAATAGTTGTGATCCAAGATAGTGCCAATAATTATTTGGGAAAAATATCCGAATTTATTTTTTAATTAGTAATTTAAATTCTGTGGGGCGTATTCGGACAACTTACGAAAACTGAACTTGAAAGCTATATTTTGACTTCTCACTTGATTAAATCAATGTAGCAGCAAAATAAAGGAATTGCTATCTAAATACACGGAGCGTGCTTACACCTGAGAAGTTTTTGCAGATTCTGAATCTACAATGTTCATAGACGAGAAAAATCTATAAACCAAGAAAATTGCCGGAGCGCTTTTTAAACTAATCCCGATCAAAGTTCACATTTTTTGTTTTTAACGATTTTACTAGGAAACCACAAATCCTTTTAAAATATTGTAGCTGTGAAAATTCTCTACAAGATTGGCCTTTATGGTATTTTCGTAGGTCTTACCAATTGTGAGATATAGAAGTTCAAATTGGGACAATGCACTGACTGCCTCACCTTATAAAACAATGTCATGTACCGCTTACACCTGGAAAGTTCGTGCAGATTCTGCAACAACAATGTTCATAGATGAGACAAATCCAAAAAAAAAACAGAAAAAATCGCTGGAGGGATTTTTAAATAAATCGCGGTCAAAGTTCAAATTTTCTTTTTTAATACAAATTTGTAATTTTTTGTATAGGTAGCCAGAATTGTCCATCTGAACTAATGAACATTTTACGTGTTTTTTAAAGGCATTTTTTATGCCTTGTATATTTTACAATTAAAACATATATATTTTTTTATGTTCGTGAAGCAAAGCGGACGATTTTTTTCTTAATTTCAAAATTATTTCTTTGCTTAATTTTAAAATTTATAGTTATAAAAATGTTTACAAATTTTAAAGTAGAAGTTAGAATGTAATCGGAATCACACATTCGTGAAGGCCTTAATGCCAACCAATGGCGAAGTATCCACAAAATCATCCTGATTTCATAAAATTATTTAAAAACAAGTAAAATAAAATACCCTACAACACTTCCACTGGGCACTAGTTTTCCGCGCACTAGTTTCGAGGTATTATATTTCTTCTAATCAAAGGTAACATAAAAACATGTACAGCATCGTATATTGCATAAATAAAACAAGTAAAAGAGGGCTATCTATAGTCGGACGGGGCCGACCATGTGATATTCTACACCACTTCCCCTGGGCACTAATTTTCCGCGGAATTTATTTTTTGCAATGCAAAGACCACAACAGTGGGAAGTAGTTACTTGGTTTACATATCGGCTACAAGATTTTTTAAATGTTTCTGATGAATTCGCATTTAAACGAATTCATCGGTTACGTTTATTCTTGAGCTCTGGTCGTCATAAAATTGGGGAAGAGTTCTTTGTTTCAATACAAAGGCGTTGGACGAAACTAGTATCCTTTGCCTTTCCCGAAATTAAATCAATTTTAACTACATCCCACTTTAAATAAAACTTGTTGTTTTAAAATTTGATTTCGACATGTTATACATTAGTTTCATTATTTCGGAACGGACAGAAGGACCATTTTGGTTACATATATATATATATATATATATATATATATATATATATATATATATATGTATATATATATATATATATATATATATATATATATTTCTTCAACATTTTTGAAAGAAATCGCGGTCAAAGGTCACATTTTTAGGGTCTTTAAGGTTTTCACTGCTACAACATTATCTTTAGTCCCATTTCGATAGAACTTGCAATTTCCAATAAAAATCGTGAGAACCTAAAAATACGAACTATGGCCGCTATTTATTGAAAATCCCTTCGTCGATTTTTGTTGTTTTTTTGATTTTTCCCATCTATGAACATTGTAGATACAGAATCTGCAGAAACTTCCCAGATGTAAGCACCTTCCGTATAAAGTTGGTTCAGGCGTACCGTGATGTTAGACAGTAATTCCTATATCTAACTGCTACATTGATATAACTTGCATCAAGTGAGAAGTCAAGAGTTGGTTTGCAAGTTTAGTTTTCGTAAGTAGTATGAATATGCCCCCAGAATTTTAATTATGTACTTATTAAAAATTATATTTGAATAGTTTTCCCACAAAACTTATGGTCAATTTTACACCCTAAATACTATCCGATCATTATTAACAATTATTGGCACTATCTTTGACCGAAACTTACATCGTGCAAACATTTGTCAGTATTGAACTATAACTGCGACATCTAGCTTGATTGAGGTTACACTACCTACAAATAAAACTGAGGGATCCCTGTATATAGTATGCTGTAACTCTGTTATCTGACCGCGTACATCAACATAATTAGCATTAATGGAAAGGTCAAGCTTTCCTCCTGGTTTAACATAGTTTCCAGGAACAAAGATATAGTCATTTAACTAAAAACTTTACCAATTTGCACACAAACATTCTGGTATATTTAACCTAAATATTATCTGATCATCACGTTATATTGCTAGCTACTTCTCTTTGGTAAACCCAAACTTTACATAAAATTTCTCGCCGATCAGACTATCATTGCGACCTACAGAGGTGCTACAAAATTGGATTAACATTTTGTTTTTGGTCCATTTCACCCCCTAAACATTTCACGATCATTGCCAAAAACTATTGGGGTCTATTCTGTTCTGAACCCGACTTCCATACAAAATTTCGTGAAGACGGACAGACGGACACACATCTCAAAATTGCTTTATATCGTGGAGATACGGACACACATCTCAAAATTGCTTTATATCGTGGAGATATGAATATTGGTATATCACATGGGGTCTACGACTAATATTTCGCAGTGTTACATAAATTTTTCGAAAAACAAACTTATAATACCCTTTCCACATTTTAGTGTAGGGTATAATGAAATTATGCCCGAAATGATGTAAGTAGCTGTTCGGAGAAGTTTTACCATATTTCTTAAATTGTGAAAATATTTGTTCAGAAAATCGCGCGATTTTTTTTTTAAAAAATACTTAAGCCTGCGGCTCTTTTCGCTTTTCAGAAAGTATTTGAATATTTTTGCAAAAACATTTTATCTTCTTAAATTCTGAAAATATTTTTGTAAAAAATCGCGCTTTTTTTTAAAAAATATATATATTTGCCTGCGCGTACAGAAATAAGGCCCCAGGAAATAACACCCCAAATTGAAAATGAAAATAGGCCCCAAACAGGTATATGAAAAACAACAACAAAACTTTTGGGGTCTAATTTCGTCTTTTTGGGACCTTTTTTCATTTAACTGTTGGGGCCAAATTGTCTTCACAACAAGTAAATCGAAAATTTGAAAATTAAATTGGGGTCTAAATAATATTGGGGCCTAATTGAATTTTTCATTAGGGCCTTTTTGCCCATGTTTGGGGCCTAAATATATTTTAGTGTTTAACAAAAACAAGAAATTGGGGTGCATTTTTTAAAGTTTTTATTAAGATATGATCAAAAAAATGGGGTGCAATTTCGAAAACTTTATTAAGATAAAAGCGAAAAAAATTAAAGGACTCAAATAACAATAATTTTTAGTAATAATAAGCAAAAGTAAACACTTATTTCATAGAATTCAAAAAATTATATGATAAGTAATAATAATTGGTAATAATTATTACTAATGTTGCAGATTTTGACAGTTGTGTAAAGGAAAAGCTGCTGAAAAAATGTTTCAGCAACATTAAGAAAGTAAAAAAGATACACCTATTAACAATGTTTAATTTATATACCTCATCTTCCATTGGTAGCATATTTGTGCATATAGCGTTTTCTTCAAACACCATTCTATTTAAAAATGCTAAGGCATTTATTTTTCCTTTTTTAAAGAGGAAGGAAGGAAAATATATTTAAAAAAATCGCGCGATTTTTTAAATATATTTTTCTTCAGCTACTCTTCTAATTCTGTTTGACTTGACTTGGAGAGAAAAAATATATTAAAAAAATCGCGCGATTTTTTAAATATATTTTTTCTCTCCAAATCAATTCAAACAGAATTAAAAAAAATGGAGAGTAGCTGAAGAAAAATATATTTAAAAAATCGCGCGATTTTTTTAAATATATTTTTCTTCAGCTACTCTCCATTTTTTTTTTAATTCTGTTCGATTTTTTAAATTATTTTTTTAAAATATTTTTGTTCAGCTACTTTCCATTTCTTTCTAATTCTGTTTGACTTGATTTGGAGATATGGAGTAGTTAAAGTCTGTCTCGGGTTTGTTTGGTTTTTGGTCAGACCGACATTTGTCCACAACTTTTCGAGCATGAATGCTTCAACTATTTGATGGGGAGTTTTTAAAGCCGGCACAAATTTTTTGCTAACGATGTGATGCAAACTTCTTTGTATTTTGTTAAAATATATACTTTGTGATTCTTGCTAAAAACTATAAAAATATATACATACATATATGTATATAGAAATCGGTACAGAAATACTCACTTATCACAATGTTTCAGAAAAACATTACGAACGGTACTTGATACCGACGATCCACTTCCCAAAAATTTTGCGATTCCTACGCAATCGTCTTTAATTTTATTTAAAATTTTAATTTTTATCACATTCATAGACGCCTGCTACGAGCCCTAACCACTATTAATTCGTACACAGAACATATTTCAACAATGTGTTATTAAAGTATGTATATTAGGGCGACCCATAAAAAACAAAATATTTTTATTTTGGAGCTCCTACCTCCTAAATTTGTTTCGATTTGATCCAAAAACCTTATATGTGAAATTTTACGGGAATTGGTTAACGTCAACCCGTATCTACCGAGCGAACTTTGTTTCCATAGTAATTTGTATGGGGTCAAACGTGCATTTTCACGAAAATTCTCTAAACGCCGTAATTATGGTCTAATCGATGAAAAAACTTTAGCAGTTCATTATTGTGGCTAAAAAATGATCTCTACAAAAATTTATGACGATCGGTTAACGATAACCCGTGCTCTCTGGCCGCTCTTTATTTTTCATAGAACTTTGTATTGGGACCAAAAACGAATTTTCCGAAATCGCTCTACAGGCCACAATTATTTTCCAATCGATGGAAAAAAGTTTACCAGTTCATTATTGTGGCTGAAAAATTAATCCTACAAAAATTTATGAAAATCTATTCTCTTTAGACATATATTTGATGTTAATTAAGTTTCATGTTAAACAGTGAAAAAATATCTGATGTACGAATTAATAGTGGTTAGGGCTCGTAGTACACTTGAAAATAAGAGCTTGTTTCTAGGTGGCTTTAACATGCTACTATCGTAAAAAAGTACAGTCATAATTAGTTACATATTACAAACTATTGAATGAATATCTTTAAAAATATTTTTTGAAATTACACCCCAAATTTAGGGCTTCATTTACACCCCAAATTTAAGTGAATAAATATTTTGGGGCGTGAATGCATACTTTGGGGCCTAATAGCATTTTCGTTGTTTGGGGTGATAATGCATTTTGCAAATGCACCCCAATTTCAAAAATGCATTTTGGCCCCAATGAAATTTTGGGGCATAATTGCAATATTTTTTTGGGGCCAAATTTCCTAATTTGGGGCCTTTTTGTATTGGGGCAATTTTTCAAATTGTAAAAACACCCCAAAAATTGGGGTCCATTTTCATTCCCGTTTGGGGCGTTATTTCTTGGGGCTTTATTTCTGTACGCCAAAAAATTAACCCTTTATGGACCAAATACACAACTGGTACCTTAACCCTTTGGGGACAAAAAACTGGAAGGTCTGTTATTTGTCTACAGAAATTAAAGCATCGACGTCCGATAAGTAAAGAAGATTTTGGTTGTGTTTCGTTTTAGTTTTAATGTGAATATGCCTTAAAATTATTACCTTGGAAATCCCACAATATGATGTGACATATTTCGACTATAATTGTATATATTTATAAAAGATTTGTAAATAATTTGACATTAGAACACAGCAGAATGCTGTAGACTGCAATTTGGCTAACATTATTTTGTAAGAGGTTTAACCCTGACTTCAAAAAAAAAAAACAATATTATGGAAAATATGGTAACCTAAAAAAAGTTGTATAATTCTTGTCGAGCAAATTTACGCAAAATCACATAAAATTTTCTGCATTCGGCACGAGTTAATGAACCAATTTTAATTTTCACTTTCATTACCGAACGTTGCCGAGACTTTAAAAGCGTACATAACCTCAAAATGTTCTACTTTCTTCGAAAATTCAAAGTTAACACTCATTTAATATCTATTTATACACATAAATGATGATAGGAGGACATTTTTGATAAATATATATCGAATACTTTCTAATCAAATCGTTACTTATGCTAATATTGTGATTTTGTTTCACCCTGAACGTATACAAGTAAACATATTTCTTTAAGTATTTAGAGATATTTGGATAATGCATATTTGGCAGCCTGCCGGTATAATTTCTCATACAAAAACAAAATTTATTTTTATTATATTTGAAGTGTTTCTTACAAAAAAGTAACACAAAATAAGTGAAAATACAAAGTGCGAAATCTGACTTTTGGTCAGTAAAATGGGCTGTTTGACCTACAGTGCACTGTTGAAATTTTTGATGTTGCCTGGCCAGGGAATCGAACCCACGACCTTTAGTGTGCAAGGCGAGTGTGCATACCATTGCACCACGGTGAAGTTCTTAGTGGTCACAAAATTCGATATTACCAAGTCTAGATACAGCTCGCAATTTTTAAGATAGAGCTTTGTAATTTTGTATAGAAGTTTCTCTTGCTCCTAGGATGTTTGGTATTGCAAATGGGCTATATCGGTCCACGTTTTGATATAGCCCCCATAGAACCGTACCACCCGATTTTCGGTATTTTGAAGGTTTCAGCCTCAATATCACACCGCAATGGCTGAAGTTTGATACTTAGTCTTCGTTGGACGTACAAAACTTTCACCCAGAAATTTGTCGGTATAGGTCCACGCCTTCATATAGCCCCCATAGAACGATGCCTCCCGATTTTCGGTATTTTTAAGGTTGTGGCCACAATAATCCACCGAAATAGCTGAAATGTGGTATTCAGTCTTCGTTGGGGGTATACAACTTTCCCCGAGAAATTTGTCAGTACACGCCCACGCCTTAGCATAGCCCCCATAGAACGGTACCTCCCTATTTTCGGTATTTTGAAGGTTTTAGCCTCAATATTACACCGCAATGTCTGAAGTTTGATACTTAGTCTTCGTTGGACGTACAAAACTTTCCCCCAGAATGTGGTGTACCAATCTTCATATCTCGGCGAGAAAAAGCGATTTTGAGATGTGTGTCCGAATAAATCGCTTTTAATTGGTGATGATCGTGAAATATTTAGCTGGTGAAATGTAGCAAAAACATAATTTTTATTTTGTATGTACTCTGTAGGTCGCAATAATAGTCCGATCCCCTTTTAAATTTTAAATAATGTAAGAGTATATGACAAAGACGAAGCTTGCAATTTGAGATGGCGATCGGATAATATTTAGAGGGTTAAATGGACCAAAACTTTTGTGTGAAATTTGTGAAAATTTTGTATATGTATATGCTTATATCTTTATTCCTGGAAGAGACATTCCGGGCAAGTAAGCTACACTTGAAAGACGATCTCTTGACATTTCCATTGATGTCAATTATGTTGATTTACGTGCTCAGATAACAGAGTTACAGCCTAATATATCCAGTTATTTGTTTGGAATGTAATCAGAATCACGCTAGAAGTCGCAATTATAGCTCAATAGTCACGTAATTTTGCACTATTTAAAAGTTTAGGTCTAAGAACACGCCTACAACTTTGAATGACGCTCTCATATTATCTAGTGGGTTAAATGGACCATTACTTTTTTATAAAAATGTTATTTTTGGTCCATATTTTAATTCCTGGATGGCATATCGTCGGTGTCATGCTTAAGTGTTCCATACGCCATTTTTGACTTTTTGAGATACAGGTGGTTTCTAGGGTTTTCCTGTATGCTCTTTTTGAAATTCTATTCGGCTGCTCTAGTTTTCGAGATATCCGCGGAGTGACGCGGAAAAAATGGAAAATTTTTTGTCGCTTTGTTCCATGTGATTTACAATATTTCACATTTGTGTCATAAGTGTGGATATGGAACAAATCGACAAAAATACTTTTTTTTTAAATCTCTGTAACTTTTATTTTCCAATACATATTCCTCTATATTTTTGCAAATATATTCTATACACTATATTTAATATTTCAAGTCAAAAATATAAATATTTTCTTTAGTCAGCTCCATGCAGTTTTGACGCAAAACAATAAAATTCGATTATCTCAAAACGGGTAAATGGCGTATGGAACACATAAGCATGACACAGACGATATACCGGCAAGGTAGCCTACATATGGAAAAATAACTACTGACATTTCCCCTGATGCAAATTGCAATAATGTGTCTGCTAGATAACGGGCCTACTGTCTAATATATAATGGGTTTTGTGTAGAGAACCACAATTTCCTCCCATGCCACAAATTGTCTCTATCTGTAACTTTTATTTTCCAATACATATTCCTCTATATTTCTGCAAATATATTCTATACACTATATTTAATATTTCAAGTCAAAAATATAAATATTTTCTTTAGTCAGCTCCATGCAGTTTTGACGCAAAACAATAAAATTCGATTATCTCAAAACGGGTAAATGGCGTATGGAACACATAAGCATGACACCGACGTTATACCGGCAAGGTAGCCTACATATGGAAAAATAACTACTGACATTTATACGTTCAGCCTTCAGGATAAAAGGAATACATATATACAAAATACGACCAATGATGTACCTCATCGAAATAATGGTTTTAGACCCCAAGTATGGTTGGACGAATTTTGGAGTCGATTTAGCCCTGTCCGTTCATCTGTCTCTCTTACTGACAAATATCAGAGATATGGCAAATTGCATTGTATATATATACTAGCTAAACCCAGTGCGCTTCGCTACCCCTACTAAGATAAAATATAGTGGAATACTATAATTATATTAACTTTTTTTATATTTTAACGTATAAATGTAGGAGAGCCCATTCATGGCTGTAATGGAGCTACTATGGTATTTTTGTATGTTTCAGTGGGTAACACTCCTCATAAAGCCTTGTAATCGTACACTATTAATTTATCTTTATTTCTACAGATTGGATTTAGATCTACCTGACTGAATTAATTTAAGAATAGAACCAGGTTTGAAAACCTTTAGCTTGGGGAAAGCTTTAATTTCTTTTATATGTACATGGGACTTATTTTTTCCAGGTCATATACATATTAACATATTGTGATATCTTAAATTCCTCTTAGGATAACTCCCACTTTTATTTATAATTTTTACGCAAATAATGATTTAGATATATCATAATAAAAATATTCTTTAGAAGACTCTCAAATATATGATATTTAATAGCTGTAGACTTAGTCTTTTCGTTCCCAACTATATGTACTTCTGTATATAATGTTGACTTCTACTGACTTCTGAGTTTCTTCAAAATTTCATTGAAATTGGACATACATACGTATCAAAAACATGAAATCATCCGAAAATATATATGAGAGCTATATTCAAATCTTAACCGATTTCCGTATAATTTGGCACATTTATTTCTGGAACAACTTCCTTAATACATTCCAAATTTCAGCGAAATTAGTCATATATAGCGTGTTTGGTGCATCAAATACCTCAAATCGGTCGAAAATATATATGGGATCTATATTCAAATCTGAACCGATTTCGATATAATTTGGCACATTTATGTCTAGAACAAATTCCGTCACACATATCAAACTCAGCGAAATTGGACATATATAGCGTGTTTGGTGCATAAAATACTGAAAATCGGCCGAAAATATATATGGGAGCTATATTTAATTCTGAACCGATTTCGATATAATTTGGCACATTTATATCTAGACCAAATTCCGCCACACATTCCAAAATTCAGAGAAATTGGACATATATGGCGTTTCTGGTGCATCAAATACAGGATATCGGCCGAAAATATGTATGGGAGCTATATTCATGTCTGGGCCGATTTCAATATAATTTGCCACATTTATTTCTAGAACAAATTCCGTCACACATTCCAAATTTCTTTGAAATTGGACATACATAGCGTGTTTGGTGCATAAAATACGACAAATCGGCCTAAAATATATATGGGAGCTATATCCAAATCTGAACCGATTTCGATATAATTTGGCATATTTATGTCCAGACCAAATTCCGTTACACATTCCAAATTTCAGCGAAATTAGACATATATAGGGTGTTTGGTGCATAAAATACAGAAAATCGGCCGAAAAAATATATGGGTGCTATCTTCAAATCTCAACCGATTTCGATATAGTTTGGCACATTTATTTCTAGACCAAGTTCTGTAACACATTCCAAATTTTAGCGAATTTGGACATATGTAGCGTGTTTTGTGCATCAAATACGGGAAATCGGCCGAAAATATATATAGGAGCTATATCCAAATCTGAACCGATTTCGATATAATTTGGCACATGTATTTCTAGACCAAGTTCAGTCACACGTTCCAAATTTTATTGCAATTGAATATAAATAGCGTGTTTGGTGCCTCAAATACATGAAATCGGCAGAAAATATATATAGGAGCTATATCCAAATCTGAACCGATTTCGATATAAATTGGCACATATATTTTTAGGCCAATATCCATCACACATTCAAAATTTCAGCGAAATTAGACATATATAGCGTGTTTGGTGCATCAAATGCGGAAAATCGTCCGAAAATATATATGGGAGCTATATCCAAATCTGAACCGATTCCGATATAATTTGACACATTTATTTCTAGACCAAGTTCTGTAACACATTCCAAATATCAGCGAATTTGGACATACATATATAGCGTGTTTGGTGCATCAAATGCGGAAAATCGGCCGAAAATATATATGGGAGTTACATCCAAATCTTAACCGATTTCGATATAATTTGGCACATGTATTTCTAGACCAAGTTCAGTCACACGTTCCAAATTTTATTGAAATTGGATATAAATAGCGTGTTTGGTGCCTCAAATACATGAAATCGGCAGAAAATATATATAGGAGCTATATCCAAATCTGAATTGATTTCGATATAAATTGGCACATATATTTTTATGCCAATATCCATCACACATTCTAAATTTCAACGAAATCGGACATATATAGCGTGTTTGGTGCATAAAATAAAGAAATCGGAGGAAAATGTATGTATATGGGAGCCATATCCAAATCTGAACCAATCTCGATATAATTTGGCACATTTATTTCTAGAACAAATTCCGTCAGACATTCAAAATTTCAGCGAAATTGGACATATATAGCGTGTTTGGTACATAAAATAAGGAAATCGGCCGAATATATATGTATGTGGGAGCTATATCCAAATCTGAACCGATTTGAATATAATTTGGTAAATTTATTTCTACGTCAAATTCCGTCACACATACAAAATTTGGAGATTGCATCTGTAATAGTTCTAAAGATATTTGCATACAAAATCTAAATTTGTTGGAGGTACCTCCGGTTTTGATGCTATATCTCCAGATCAACGCGAAATTTCAAAAAATGATATAGCCTATTTTTATTCCAGGCCATGTAGCAATATACCCTAAACATTTTAGTAAGATCTGTTCAGCGGTTTTCGAGTCTATAAGGCACAAACAAACAAACAACAAACAAACGTACAAACAAATTTCAATTTTATATATATAGATAGATTCCGTCACACATTCCAAATTTTATTGAAATCGTGCACATATAACGGGTTTGGTGCATCAAATACCTCAAATCGGTCAAAACTATATATGGGAGCTATATCCAAATTTGAACCGATTTCGATATATTTTGGAACATTTATTTATAGGCCAAATTCCGTCACACATTTCAAATTTCATTGAAATCGGGCACATATAACGTGTTTGGTGCATCAAATACCTCAAATTGGTCAAAACTATATATGGGAGCTATATCCAAATATGAACCGATTTCGATATATTTTGGCACATTTATTTATTGTTCAAATTTCGTCACACATTATAAATTTCATTGAATTCGGACATATATAGCGTTTTTGATGCATCAAATATTTGAAATCGGACGAAAATATATATGGGAGCTATATCCAAATCTGAACCGATTTCGATATATTTGGCACATTTAGTGATAGGCCGAATTCCGTCACACATTCCAAATTTCATTGGAATCGGGCATATATAGCGTGTTTAGTACATCAAATACTTAAAATCGTACGAAAATCCATATGGGAGTTATATCCAAAACTGAACCGATTTCGATATATTTTGGCGCATTTAGTTATAGGCCAATTCTATCACACATTCCAAATGTCATTGAAATCGGACATATATAGCGTGTTTGGTACATCAAATACTTGAAATCAGACGAAAATATATGTGGGAGCTATATCCAAATCTGAACCGATTTCGATGTATAATGGAACATATAGTTATAGACCAAATTCCGTCACACATTCCAAATTTCATTGAAATCGGACATGTATGTATAGCGTGTTTGGTACACCAATACTTGATATCGGACGAAAATATATATGGGAGCTATATCCAAATCTGAACCGATTTCGATATAGTTTGGTACATTTACTTATAGGCCAAATTCCGTCACACATTCCAAATTTCATTAGAATCGGACATATATAGCGTGTTTGGTACATCAAATACTTGAAATCGGACGAAAATATATATGGGAGCTATATCCAAATCTGAACCGATTTCGATATAGTTTCTTACATTTACTTATAGGCCAAATTTCGTCCCACATTCCAAATTTCATTGAAATCGGACATATGTAGCGTGTTTGGTATATCAAATACTTGAAATCGGACGAAAATATATATAGGATCTATATCCAAATCTGAACCGATTTCGATATTGTTTGGTACATTTTGTTATAAGCCACGTTCCGTCACGCATTCCAAATTTCATGGAAATCGGACAAATATAGTGTGTTTGGTACATCAAATACTTGAAATCGGACGAAAATATATATGGGAGTTATATCCAAATCTGGACCGATTTCTATATATTTTGGCACATTTATTTTTAGGCTAAAATCCATCACACATTTCAAATTTGGAGTCTGTATCTGTAACCGTTCTATAGATATTTGCATACAAAGTTTAAATTTAAATTGGAGGTACCTCCGATTCTGGTGCTATATCTCCGGATCACAGCGGAATTTCGAAACTTTTTATAGCCTATGTTACTTTCAGGCGATGTAGTAATATACCCTGAAAATTTCAGCAAGATCGGTTCAGCGGTTTTTGAGTCTATAAATTTCAAACAAACAAACATACAAACATTTTTCTATTTTATATATATAGATAGATACCCAGCAAAATTTGAAGGAAGGGGTTCCACGCGATGACGTGATTTCATGACATCTTTTGCATTGGTTTAAACGAAGTCGTGAAAGATCCGATCTTTTCATTAGCATTTGAACCAATGCAAAGGAAGTCGTGAAAGATCCGATCTTTTCATCAGCATTTGAACCGATGCAAAGGAAGTCGTAAAAGATCCGATATTTTCATCAGCATTTGAACCCATTCCATCGATCCAATAGAGATGAATTTTGTGTTTTTATTTATACACATTTTTCTAAATTATTTACAATAGGCTTGATGTTGTCGGAGACTCGAAATCATAACCAACGTACTTAAAACTCTCGTCATAATGATAATGGGTTGGTGAAAATGACATGCCAAAGCATTGGAGGAAATGACATGCAAAAGCATTGGTGAAAATGACATGTCAAAGCATTGGTGTAAATGACATGCATTGGATCCAAAAATGAATAGCATCTTTTGGGGTCCACGCTCATATAAAATTCATCGATGAAGATGCTAAAAAGATGACATGCCAGATCACTTTCACCCATGATTGAATGACATCTTTGGCACCGAACATGTTGCTGGGTATTTATTTATATTAGGTGCATTTCAAAAAGGAACCTAATATTTAAAAACAATTAAAAGATGTAGCAGGAGATGCTAATCAATGTGAAAATTCACAATTTTGGCATATTGTTTAGAAATGTATAATTTATATAATTGTTCCACAAATATCCCCAGATTCATGTTATGTCATTGATATGTGACGTATGTAGTTTTTATCGCCGAATCAGAAAGGCGTTTCTAAGTTGCCACTTGTGGAGAAGTTTTTCATGCCTGAAATACTCAGGAAATATCGCCACCATTACTAAGGGGTATTATGCCACCGTTGAAAATTTGATGAGGCCAGGCTTGGGAATCGAACCCGGACATTCAGTGTGCAAAGTGGTTGCACATAGGTAATTCCTAGAGGTTGTGGTGTAGGGTATCACATGGTCGGCCCCGTCCGACTATAGCCTTTGCTTACTTGTTAAGATTGTGGCCTCAATATTCCAACGAAATGGTTGAAATTTGGTGTTTGGTCTTCATTTGTGATACTAAATGCTTAACATTTGGTATTTGGTCTTCATTTGTGATACTAAATGTTCCATATTAAATTTGTCGGCATAGGTCCACGTCTTAGTATAGCCTCCATAGAACGGTATCTCCGTATTTCCCGTATTTTGAAGGTTGTGGCTTCAATATTTCACCAAAATAGCTGAAATTTGGTATGTGGTCTTCATTTGGGGTATTAAACGTTTCATTTGAAATTAGATCCACTCCTTCATATAGCCCTTAAAGGTTTTAGTCTCCTTATCACACCGAAATGGCTGAAATTTGGTACTTAGTCTTCGTTGTTGGTATAAAACCTTCTGCCAGAAATTTGTCGGTATAGGTCTACGCTTTCATATATCCCCCATAGAACGGTACCTCCCGATTTTCGTCAATATCCCACCGAAAAGCTGAACATTGGAGTTCAGATCACAATGGAGTTCAGACCCTGTTTGCTGCCGCTTGACCTAATGATAGACTCAGCTACCTGTTGCTCCGAGAGACGTACTTACCACTCATATCTGTGAAGCAGACCTGGGGACACGTCGAAAAGGGACTACAGATTCCCCGAAGAAGTTCCAGAACCTGCAATGAGCTATTATTATACCCTATACCACAATGTGGAAAAGGGTATTATAAGTTTGTTTTGGTAAAAATTCATGTAACACCGCGAAATATTCGTCGGAGACCCCCAATGTGGTATACCAATCTTCATATCTCGACGAGATAAAGCGATTTTGAGATGTGTGTCCGTCCGTCAGTCCGTCCGTCTGTCCATTATAAATTGTAAACACGCTCCAGGCCGCAATCATGGACCGATCGTCACGATCGGGTTCAGATCAGAACAGATCCCTATTCTTATTGGTGATGATCGTGAAATATTTAGCGGGTGAAATGGACCAAAAACATAATATTTATCCAATTTTCTAGCGGCTCTGTAGGTCTCAATAATAGTCCGATCAACGCGTAATTTTAAATAAGGTAAGAGTATATCACAAACGAGAAGCTTGCAATTTGAGATGGCCTAAAACGTTTGTGTGAAAATTGTGAAAATTTTTAATATACAGCTTATATCTTAATTCCTGGAAGTGACATTCCGGACAAGTGAGATATACTTGAAAGTGGAACGCTTGACCTTTCAATTGATGCCAATTATGTTGGTGTGCATGATCAGATAACAGAGTTACAGCCTAATATATTCCGTTATTTGTTTGTAGTGTAATAATAAACTCGCTAGAAGTCGCAATTATACATCAATAGTCACGAAATTTTGCACCGGGTAAGAGTATAGGTCGAAAAAGATGCCTAAAATTTTGAATGATGATCTGATATTCTTTAGCGGGTGAAATTACTTTCGTATGAAAAATATAAAAATTTTATTTTTGGTCGATATTTTAATTCCTTGAGGACATATATATTTCGCAGAGTAGCCTGCATATGGGAAAAAACTACTGACCTTTCCTCTGATGTAAATTGCAAAAAAGTGTTTGCTAGATAACGGGCCTACTGCTTAATATATAATGGGTTCTGTGTAGAGAATCACATTTTTATCCCATGCTACATATTGTCTCTCCAAAAGTTTATGTAACACCAAGAAATATTCGTCCTAGACCCCTTATTTGGTATGCCAAAATTCATATCTCGACGAGATAAAGCGATTTAGCGATGTGTGTCCGTCCAATTGTAAACAAGCTTAAGGCCGCAATTATGGACCGATTGTATCGAATTTTTTAAGGAGGTTGGGTTCGGGCCAGAATAGAAATGATTAGTTTTTGCTGATGATCGTGAAATGTTCAGGGAATGAAATGGACCAAAAACAAAATTTTAACCAATTTTGTAGCGGCTCTGTAGGTCAAAATAATAACACGCAAAATTTTAAACAAAGTTTGAGTTTATGATGAAGAAGAAGCGTACAAACCAACGTGAAGATCAGATAATACTAAGCGGGTTAAATGGACTGAAACTTTTGTGTGAAATTGGTAAAAGTTTCAATAACGTAGCGGTTAAACAACGGAAGTAGTAGTACTACATAAGTGGGTTTCATTACATTTTAGTTTGTGTGAACTAAATTGTCCTTTCCTGCTACAAAAATGTATTTGTCATGCTAGATAAGTATTATACATGACATCTCTGATATTTGATAATTAAATTTTGACAATCATTGAAAAGAAGTTTCGTGGAGAGCGATTGTCCAGGGATAGTGGTAAAGGGTATCCCATGGTCGGCTCCGTCCGACTATAGACTTTTCTTACTTGTTTTAGTTTTCTTTTTCACCATTAAAAGGACAAAATTTCAAAAATGGTAGTATTTTGTAGGTTCTTCAGGTTCAGGTTGTTGTAGGCTCTTCAATAAAAACAATATTCGTTTCATGTTTCATAAAAAAAATAAATGCTCTGCAAGAATTTACAAATTTTTACAACTATAACAATTTTCTCTTTATAATGAGTTTTTATTTAATTTGAAAAAAATTTCCTTTCAATTTTAAAAGGTTTCATTTCAATAGGAAAAAAGTTTCATTTCGGCTGGAAATGCTATAAACAGATAGGGTTTCCATCGAATGCTAACATATGGTGGAGGGTATAACAAAAAACCTACGATTACTTATTGGGAAAGACATTAATAGACTGACAGGCTTCCTTATAGAACAAGCACAGCTGCACAAACTAGTTTATACATTAAATAGTGAATGCAGGGCATGCGGAGAGGACGACGAAATGTTCCAACACTTTGTGTACAATTGCATAGATTTAAAATAAATACAATGAATATAACTTTGATAATTTTAGCGTACCGTATTTAGCATACCATACAAATTTGGCATACCATACCATAACAAAATGAAATGACACAAAATACAATAATTGTAATTAAACTTTCATCTCGAAATGAAGGCATTTGAATGTTATTATTTCAACTACAAGTTTTCATTGCATATAGAAAGGCATACTTAAGGTGTATTGTATATATGTAAGTATGTATGTACTCGTATGTATGTTTCTGTAGGAAATGAGTTTCACATTCCGATTTCACTTTTTTCGATTCTTTAAAACAAATATCACAGATTCTATGCGAACGGGTTAAATAAACGTTGAATTAGCACAAAACTTAAGTCACATTATTATTATCCTTATTCATATGTATATACATACATATATGAAACGTTGCGAAAAATCAATTAAAGTTGCATAATTAACCAGGTGTTCATTACCACTTCATCATCAGCATCATCCACAGTGAACCAAATGAGTTGTAAAATCTTTTCAAAATGCAAATGTTTTGCTCCATTTATTGAAAAATTTTCCAGTCGATTAGGTTGGCTGTTAATATTCACTGGCATATGAATGTTATATCAGGCGTCTATGAATGTTTTTTGATGTCGATGATTTTCAATTTTGCATATGGAAATTTGATTTAGGTTTGCGTTCTATTGTGTGAACATATGCTAATCATAGTCTTAGCGCTCCTTTATCTCTGAATTTTAGATACGAATTTAACCAGAATAAGAAATACCTTCAACGTTATCAACATGAAATATATACATAGATTTTTCTTTCATTTTTGGCTGCATATATACTATACTCCAAACTCATATTATTAACTAACTAACGAATGAAGAAACAGGTAGATTTATTAAAATCGACCTAGTTCACTATACAGTTCAGTGAACACCGGTTTTATGAACGAACTTCGAATGAGTAATATTATCTCTTTGTTGTCATGAAATAAATCATTCGCAATGAATCATTCGAACTATGGTACTGAACTAGTTCACTGAATTTAACAACTATATAAAGAGGTGCATTACACGGTGCTCTTGAAGCAACTTTAAATGGAACGTGCTTAAACCTGAAAAGTTTCTGCAGATTCTGAAACTACAATGTTCGTTGATGAGAAAAATCAAAAAACAAAAAAATCGCCGCAGCGCTTTTTAAATAAATCGCGATCCGAGTTGACATTTTTAGGGGTTTTTTTATGTTTTCACGATTTTGCTTGGAAGCAGCAAGTTCTATCTATTCGTAGGTTTTGCCATTTTTGGTACATAGAAGTTCAAATTGGACAATGCATTGACTGTGTCGCTTCTTTATAAAACAATGTCATACATGGTGCGCCTTTACTAACTTTAACTGAAAACCGCTTACACATGGGCAGTTTGTGTGGATTTTGAAACAGCAATGTTCATAGATGAGAAAAATCCAAAAACAAGAAAAATCGCTGGAGGGATTTTTAAATAAAACGCAGTCAAAGTTCACATTTTTAGGTTTATTTTAGGTTTTCGCGATTTTGCTTGGAAACCGCAAGTCCTATATAAATGGGGCTAAAGAAAATGTTGTAGCTGTGAAAATTCTTTACAAGATTGTTCTTTATGATATTTTTTGATTTCTTCCATCCATGCACATTGTAGTTTCAGAATCCGCAAAAACTTTTTAGGTGTAAGCACCTTCCATATAAAGTTGTTTCAAGAGCACCGTGATTAGTTATGCTCACACAAAATTATATATGTATGTACGTACATTGGTGAATATTTACTTAAGACAGCTCTAATGTAATTGCGCCAAACTAAAATGATTAAAAATTCAACAAAAACACATTTTCTAATGTTCTCTTAGAAACACTTTGTTAGTCTTGGGAAAGAGAGGCGTTAAACTGAATGAATTGTTTCGACAGATAAGGTTTACTTGCAATAAAGAAACAAATTAATTAAATATTACGGATATGAAGTTAAAGATTATCATTATACCCTCCACCACTATGTGGAAAGGGTGTTATAAGTTTGTTTTAGGAAAAATTCATGTAACACCGCGAAATATCGGTCCTAGACCACCAATGTGGTATACCAATCTTCATATCTCGACAATATAAAACGATTTTGAGATGTGTGTCCGTCCGTCTGTCCATTATAAATTGCTATCAAACTCCAGGCCCCAATTATGGACCGATCGTCACGAAATTTTGCATGGAGGTCGGGTTCAGACCAAAATAGTTGTTATTGGTGATGATCGTGAAATATTAAGCTGGTGAAATTTTGTAGCTGCTCTGTAGGTCGCAAAAATAGTCCGACCGCCACGAAATTTTACCTAAGTAGTAAATGACAAAGAAGAAGCTTGCAATTTGAGATAGTGAGATAGGTCGCAAAAATAGTCCGGCCGCCCCGAAATTTTAACTAAGGTAAGAGTAACTGACAAAGAAGAAGCTTGTCATAATATATGTATTCCTGGAAGATACATTCCACCCACGTAAATAACATTTGGAAGGTCATTTCTTGACCTTTGATGCCAATTATGTTGATTTACGTGCTCAGATAACAGAATTACATCCTAATATATCCAGTTATTTGTTTGTAGTGTAATCAGAAGCACGCTAGAGGTCGCAATTATAGATCAATACTCATAAGATTTTGCACGATGTAAGAGTTTATGTCGAAGAACATGCCTACAATTTTGGATCTCTGCCGACCAAGGAGACTCAGCTACCTGTTGGTCCAAGAGACGTATTTGGTTTCCGTCTTACCACACATATCTGGGAAGCATGCCCCTACCCACCACCTGGGGACGCGTCGAAAAGGGCCTACAGGTTCCCCGAATAAGTTCCAGAACCTGCAAGGATCTCTTATTTTATTTTCTTTTTCTTCAAAATTAAAAAGTAAAAAATTTCAAAAATGGTGGCCTTTTGTAGGTTCTTCAGGGTCAGGTCCTTGTAGGTTCTTCAATAAAAAACAATATTCATTATGTTTTAAGACTTCGTCTTATCGGGCTATAAGGTCTTCGTTAATCAATGAAAATAAAGACTATTTATTTCATTTTTCTACCCGACGTTTCCTTGGGATTTTCCAACATCTTCAGGGTAATTTTTATTAATAAGTAATCCTTCGTCAATTTTACATTCAAATTTAATTAATTATAGGTAATTAAAAAAACGACACAACAAATAAATAGTAATAATTAAAAATACGACTAAAATATTGCTAGCATGTCTATTCGTTTCATGTTTCAATAAAAATTAAATGCTCTGCAAGAATCTAAAAATTTTTACAAATATAACAATATTTTATTGTTGTTTTGTTTGGTCAAATTGGGTTGAATTCTTTGTGTTTGTGTTTAGCTTGTCGACCTTCGGTACTTTAGCAAATAAAAAAACGATTTATTGCTTTTTCTTCCCAACGTTTCGTCACTTTTATGGTGACTTCATCAGGGGAATCGTCTATTAAATAAAATAAATATTTTACAATTTCAACAGTAAAAGATTTTCATAAGATTAACAGCAAAATATCTGCTTACAATATTATTTAAGGCGGTAAAGGTTTCATTTCGGCTAAAAATGCTATACATAGATAGGGTTTCCAACTAATATTTTACTTATGGTGGAGCGTATAACAAAAAACCTACTATTACTAATTAACAGGCTTCCTAATAGAACAAGCGCAGCTGCACAAAATAGCTTGTACATCAAATAGTGAATGCAGGTCATGCGGAGAGGACGACGAAGTGTTGCAACACTTTGTATGCAATTGCATAGATTTCGCTAACCTAAGAAACTAACTTCTGGGAAATGACAACTTTCCGAAACTCGCAAACTTATATCAAACTTCCTCCATACCTTAAGTGTATATATGTATGTATGTCCGTATTGACCTGTGGCGATTTCTCAACGTCTAACCTAACCTAAAAATCAAGTTTTTATACCCTACACCACTATGTGTGGAGGGTATTATAAGTTGGTTTTGGCCAAAAAGTTTGTAACGCATCGAAATAATGGTCGTAGACCCATACTTATATATACCAAAATGAATGTCTCGACGAGCTGAGTCGATCTGGCTATGTGTGTCCGTCCGTCCGTCCGTCTGTCCATCTAAACCTTGTAATCACGCTACAGGTCGCAATTTTTATCGGATCGTCACCAAATTTTGAACGTTGATGAGGGTCCCGGAGGGAAGAAGCCTATTGATTTTGGTGATGGTCGGATAATATTCAGGGGTCGGAATGCGCAAAAAACTTATTTGCGGAAAAAGTCAACGTTTTATTTCAAAGCGAATAACTCCGTATCTATAAGGGGTATATTAAAGGCAAAGCCTGCTAATGAAAGCAGAAAATATCACCTTTACAGCGATGTATGGTAGGTTGTCGTAGGTGGTCAAACAACGAAGATATCGCACTAGTCACTTATAGAACCCAACTTTTCATTTATTCGATTTTAATTCTAATGACGAATAACACAGCTTTTGTTGGATACTTTCCAAAAACAGAACCTGGCTATGAAAGTAGAAAATCCTGTCTTTACAATGATGCAACGTAGGTTAGCGTAGGTGGCCAAATAACGGAGATATCACAGTAGTCGGTAATACATCCCATTTTTCCACTTTTAAAGAAATCACGCTACAGGTCGTAATTTTGATCGGATCGTCACCAAATTTTGGGTGTTAATGGGGGAAAAAAAAATCAAAAAAAAATCAAAAAACAAAAAAATCGCCGCAGCGCTTTTTAAATAAATCGCGATCCGAGTTGACATTTTTAGGGGTTTTTTTATGTTTTCACGATTTTGCTTGGAAGCAGCAAGTTCTATCGAAATGGGACTAAAAAAATATTGTAGCTATGAAAATTGTCTAAAAGATTGACATTTATAATATTTTCGTAGGTTTTGCCATTTTTGGTACATAGAAGTTCAAATTGGACAATGCATTGACTGTGTCGCTTCTTTATAAAACAATGTCATACATGGTGCGCCTTTACTAACTTTAACTGAAAACCGCTTACACATGGGCAGTTTGTGTGGATTTTGAAACAGCAATGTTCATAGATGAGAAAAATCCAAAAACAAGAAAAATCGCTGGAGGGATTTTTAAATAAAACGCAGTCAAAGTTCACATTTTTAGGTTTATTTTAGGTTTTCGCGATTTTGCTTGGAAACCGCAAGTCCTATATAAATGGGGCTAAAGAAAATGTTGTAGCTGTGAAAATTCTTTACAAGATTGTTCTTTATGATATTTTTTGATTTCTTCCATCCATGCACATTGTAGTTTCAGAATCCGCAAAAACTTTTTAGGTGTAAGCACCTTCCATATAAAGTTGTTTCAAGAGCACCGTGATTAGTTATGCTCACACAAAATTATATATGTATGTACGTACATTGGTGAATATTTACTTAAGACAGCTCTAATGTAATTGCGCCAAACTAAAATGATTAAAAATTCAACAAAAACACATTTTCTAATGTTCTCTTAGAAACACTTTGTTAGTCTTGGGAAAGAGAGGCGTTAAACTGAATGAATTGTTTCGACAGATAAGGTTTACTTGCAATAAAGAAACAAATTAATTAAATATTACGGATATGAAGTTAAAGATTATCATTATACCCTCCACCACTATGTGGAAAGGGTGTTATAAGTTTGTTTTAGGAAAAATTCATGTAACACCGCGAAATATCGGTCCTAGACCACCAATGTGGTATACCAATCTTCATATCTCGACAATATAAAACGATTTTGAGATGTGTGTCCGTCCGTCTGTCCATTATAAATTGCTATCAAACTCCAGGCCCCAATTATGGACCGATCGTCACGAAATTTTGCATGGAGGTCGGGTTCAGACCAAAATAGTTGTTATTGGTGATGATCGTGAAATATTAAGCTGGTGAAATTTTGTAGCTGCTCTGTAGGTCGCAAAAATAGTCCGACCGCCACGAAATTTTACCTAAGTAGTAAATGACAAAGAAGAAGCTTGCAATTTGAGATAGTGAGATAGGTCGCAAAAATAGTCCGGCCGCCCCGAAATTTTAACTAAGGTAAGAGTAACTGACAAAGAAGAAGCTTGTCATAATATATGTATTCCTGGAAGATACATTCCACCCACGTAAATAACATTTGGAAGGTCATTTCTTGAACTTTGATGCCAATTATGTTGATTTACGTGCTCAGATAACAGAATTACATCCTAATATATCCAGTTATTTGTTTGTAGTGTAATCAGAAGCACGCTAGAGGTCGCAATTATAGATCAATACTCATAAGATTTTGCACGATGTAAGAGTTTATGTCGAAGAACATGCCTACAATTTTGGATCTCTGCCGACCAAGGAGACTCAGCTACCTGTTGGTCCAAGAGACGTATTTGGTTTCCGTCTTACCACACATATCTGGGAAGCATGCCCCTACCCACCACCTGGGGACGCGTCGAAAAGGGCCTACAGGTTCCCCGAATAAGTTCCAGAACCTGCAAGGATCTCTTATTTTATTTTCTTTTTCTTCAAAATTAAAAAGTAAAAAATTTCAAAAATGGTGGCCTTTTGTAGGTTCTTCAGGGTCAGGTCCTTGTAGGTTCTTCAATAAAAAACAATATTCATTATGTTTTAAGACTTCGTCTTATCGGGCTATAAGGTCTTCGTTAATCAATGAAAATAAAGACTATTTATTTCATTTTTCTACCCGACGTTTCGTTGGGATTTTCCAACATCTTCAGGGTAATTTTTATTAATAAGTAATCCTTCGTCAATTTTACATTCAAATTTAATTAATTATAGGTAATTAAAAAAAACGACACAACAAATAAATAGTAATAATTAAAAATACGACTAAAATATTGCTAGCATGTCTATTCGTTTCATGTTTCAATAAAAATTAAATGCTCTGCAAGAATCTAAAAATTTTTACAAATATAACAATATTTTATTGTTGTTTTGTTTGGTCAAATTGGGTTGAATTCTTTGTGTTTGTGTTTAGCTTGTCGACCTTCGGTACTTTAGCAAATAAAAAAACGATTTATTGCTTTTTCTTCCCAACGTTTCGTCACTTTTATGGTGACTTCATCAGGGGAATCGTCTATTAAATAAAATAAATATTTTACAATTTCAACAGTAAAAGATTTTCATAAGATTAACAGCAAAATATCTGCTTACAATATTATTTAAGGCGGTAAAGGTTTCATTTCGGCTAAAAATGCTATACATAGATAGGGTTTCCAACTAATATTTTACTTATGGTGGAGCGTATAACAAAAAACCTACTATTACTAATTAACAGGCTTCCTAATAGAACAAGCGCAGCTGCACAAAATAGCTTGTACATCAAATAGTGAATGCAGGTCATGCGGAGAGGACGACGAAGTGTTGCAACACTTTGTATGCAATTGCATAGATTTCGCTAACCTAAGAAACTAACTTCTGGGAAATGACAACTTTCCGAAACTCGCAAACTTATATCAAACTTCCTCCATACCTTAAGTGTATATATGTATGTATGTCCGTATTGACCTGTGGCGATTTCTCAACGTCTAACCTAACCTAAAAATCAAGTTTTTATACCCTACACCACTATGTGTGGAGGATATTATAAGTTGGTTTTGGCCAAAAAGTTTGTAACGCATCGAAATAATGGTCGTAGACCCATACTTATATATACCAAAATGAATGTCTCGACGAGCTGAGTCGATCTGGCTATGTGTGTCCGTCCGTCCGTCCGTCCGTCTGTCCATCTAAACCTTGTAATCACGCTACAGGTCGCAATTTTTATCGGATCGTCACCAAATTTTGAACGTTGATGAGGGTCCCGGAGGGAAGAAGCCTATTGATTTTGGTGATGGTCGGATAATATTCAGGGGTCGGAATGCACAAAAAACTTATTTGCGGAAAAAGTCAACGTTTTATTTCAAAGCGAATAACTCCGTATCTATAAGGGGTATATTAAAGGCAAAGCCTGCTAATGAAAGCAGAAAATATCACCTTTACAGCGATGTATGGTAGGTTGTCGTAGGTGGTCAAACAACGAAGATATCGCACTAGTCACTTATAGAACCCAACTTTTCATTTATTCGATTTTAATTCTAATGACGAATAACACAGCTTTTGTTGGATACTTTCCAAAAACAGAACCTGGCTATGAAAGTAGAAAATCCTGTCTTTACAATGATGCAACGTAGGTTAGCGTAGGTGGCCAAATAACGGAGATATCACAGTAGTCGGTAATACATCCCATTTTTCCACTTTTAAAGAAATCACGCTACAGGTCGTAATTTTGATCGGATCGTCACCAAATTTTGGGTGTTAATGGGGGCCCCGCAAGGAAAAATGCCTATTTATTTTGGTGATGGTCGGATAATATTTAGGGGTCGGAATGGGCAAAAAACTTTTTTGGAGAAAAAGACAACGTTTTTTCCAAACCGAATATCTCAGCTTCTATAGGGGGTATGCCAAAAGCAAAACCTGCTAATGAAAGTAGAAAATATCGCCTTTGCAACGATGTAACGTAGGTTGTCGTAGGTGGTCAAACAACGAAGATATCGCAATAGCCGCTAATAGAACACAACTTTTGATTTTTGGGATTTTAATAATAATGACGAATATGAGAGCTTTGGTTGGGGACCTTCCAAAAACAAAGTCTGACCATGAAAGTAGAAAATCCCATTTTTACAATGATGCAAAGTAGGTTGGCGTAGGTGGCCAAATAACGGAGATATCGCAATAGTCGTTATTACATCCCATTTTTCCATTTCTTTGTAATCAGGCTACAGGTCGAAATTTTGATCGGATCGTCACGAAATTTTGGGGGTTAATGTGAGTCCTACAGAGGAAGAAGCCTATTGATTTTGGTGATGGTCGGATAATATTCAGGGGTCGGAATGGGCAAACAACTTATTTGGAGAAAAATTCAACGTTTTATTTCAAAGCGAATATCTCCGCTTCTAAAAGGGGTATATCAAAAGCAAAACCTGCTGATGAAATTAGAAAATATCACCTTTGCAACGATGTAACGTAGGTTGTCGTAAGTGGTAAAACAATGAAGATATCGCAATAGCCCCTATTAAAACACAACTTCTCATTTTTGCGATTTTAGTAATAATGACGAATAGCACAGCATTGGTTGGTGACCTTCCAAAAGCAAAGTCCGACTATGAAAGTAGAAAATCACATCTTTACAATGATGTAAAGCATGTTGGCGTATGTGGCCAAATAACGGGGATATAGCAATAGTCGGTAATTTTGATTGGATCGTCACGAAATTTTGGGTGTTAATGGGGGTGCCACAGAGGATAAACCTATTGATTTTGGTAATGGTCGGATATTATTCAGGGGTCGGAATGTGATGGTTGATGGTTGGAATACATCCCACTTTTCCATTTTTTTATTTGAGTTATTCTGACGATGCACTTAAACGCGTTTTAATAAAATTTACCTGTATTAATGAAGACATTCAGGCGCTAAGCTATCCCAATTTTAATATTTTGAATTTTACCAGTCAAAAGCTTATGCAGATTTTGAAACTACAATGCTCATAGATGAGAAATATCAAGAAACAAAAAAAAATCGCCGGAAGGATTTTCAAATAACTCGCTATTTAAGTTCACATTTTTAGGGGTTTTTTGGTTTTCACGATTTTGCTTGGAAACCGCGAGTCCTATATAAATTAGCCTAAAGAAAATGTTATAGCTGTGAAAATTCTCTACAAGATTGTCCTTAATGATATTTTCGTAGGTTTTACCGTTTATGAGATAAAGAAGTTCAAATTGAGACAATGCACTGACTGTATCGCCTCCTTATAAAACAATGTCATTACTGCAATTTCCCAAATAAAACTTATACGAGGGCAGTTCGGAAACTTCTTAGCCTATCAATGAAAGAGAATGGTTAGTTTTTCAAAAATATTTTTATTTTTCAATATAATCTCCTGAAACTTCAATACACTTAGTCCAACGCTTTTCTAGCAATTCTATCCCTTGATTAAAATAGTTTTCCTCACGGTCTTCCTAATAGTGGTTTACAACTGTAATTGCATCTTCATTTGAGGTAAAATGCTTGCCAGCAAGGAATTTTTTTAGATTTGGGAACAAGTAAAAGTCACTGGGAGCTAAATCAGGAGAATAAGGTGGGTGTTCAAGCAACTCGTACTTTAATTCGTTGATTTTAGCCATTGTTAAAACATTCTTGTGCGCTGGTGCGTTGTCTTGATGAAAAATTAATTTTTTGTGTTGTAAGCCAGGACGTTTTTCTCGAATTTGTACATTTAATTGATCCAAAAGGTTGCAATAGTACTCTGAATTTATTGAGTTACCCTTTTGCAGATAGTCAATCAATAAAATAGCTTTGAAGTCCCAAAAAACCGTTGCCATAACCTTACCAGCCGATTGAATTGTTTTTGCCTTCTTTGGGCACTTCCTCCAGCTTCAGTCCATTGTTTGGATTGTTCTTTTGTCTCTGGAGTATAGTGGTGGATCCATGTCTCATCAACAGTTATGAAACGACGCTTAAAATCCATTTTATTTCGCTTAAAACGATCCAAACAAGCTTGAGAAATGTTCATTCTTATGCGTTTTTGATCGACTGTTAACAAATGCGGCACCCATCTGGCAGAAAGCTTTTTCATCTGTAGTTCTTCATGCAAAATTAAATGGACTCGATCATTTGAGATGCCCATGATATTAGCAATTTCACGCACTTTTATTCGTCGATAATTTAATACCATATCATGCACTTTGGCTACAATTTCTGTTGTTGTTGCTGTTTTTGGACGTACACTACGTGGTTCATCTCCAATGCTTGTACGACCACGTTTAAATTCAGCAACCCAATTTTTTACTGTTGCATATGAAGGAGCACTTTCACCTAACACATTCACCATATCATTATGAATTTCTTGTCCCGATAAACCTTTTTTATGTAAATATTTAATGACAGCACGCATTTCTAATTTTTCCATTGTAAAACCAGTAAGTAAAGGATCAAAGTCGGGCGGGGCCGACTATATGATACCCTACACCACTGTGAATATGTAAAATATAAATCGGAGCTATATCCAGATCTAAACCGATTTTGATATAATTTGGCACATTTATTTCCAGACCGAATTCAGTCACACATTCCAAATATCATTGAAATCAGACTTATATAGCGTGTTTGGAGCAGCAAACACGCGAAATCGGCCGAAAATATATATGGGTGCTATATCCAAATCTGAACCGATTTCGATATAATTTGGCACATTTATTTCTAGACTGAATTCAGTCACACATTCCAAATTTCATCGAAATCGGAAATATATAGCGTGTTTGGTACAGAAAATACGTGAAATCGGCCGAAAATATATATGGGAGCTATATCCAAATCTGAAACGATTTCTATATAATTTGGCACACTTATTTCTATACCAAATTCAGTCAAACATTCCAAATTTCATTAAAATCGGACTTATATAGCGTGATTGGTACATCGCATACGTGAAATCGGGCGAACATATATATGGGAGCTATATCCAAATCTGAACCGATTTCGATATAATTTGGCACATTTATTTTTAGACCAAATTCAGTCACACATTCCAAATTTCATCGAAATCGGACATATATAGCGTGTGTGTTACAGAAAATACGTGAAATCGGCCGAAAATATATATGGGGGCTATACCAAAACTTGGACCGATATAGCCCATCTTCGAACTTGATCTTCCGACGGCTAAAAAAATGGTATTCCCCAATTTTCAGCGAAATCGGTCAACAAATGCGACCTGTATGTTGCGAACGGACGGACGGACGGACGGACGGACGGACGGACGGACGGACATGCATAAATCGACTCAGAAAGTGATTCTATGTATATCCCTAGAAGGAACTATGGGTCTATCTCGCTTCCTTTTGTATGTTACATACAAATGCACTAACACATAATACCCCTTACCACATAGTGGTGTAGGGTATAAAAATTGCGGATGCGTCTTTTTTGAACACCTGTTTCTATATGAAGGAGTTGCCAGATCGAAACAAAATTTAACATGTGTTCATAGCAGAGATGGAAGCTTCCAAAACACTTAACTTTTTTCTGTTTATACCGCGGTTTTTGTGCTAGGCTAAGAAGTTTCCGAACTGCCCTCGTATATCTTGAAAATGGTACAACCTAGAAAAATTGTCCAATATTGAAGAGAATTTTCACAGCTTGAACATTTTCTTTAGTCCCATTTTGATATGACTTTCGGTTTCCAAGCAAAATCATGAAGACTTAAGATAAAAACCTAAAAATTTTAACTGAACCCTTATATCTCAAAAATGGTAAAACCAACGAAAAATCTTGCGGTTTCCAAGCAAAATCGTGAAAACCTAAAAATCCCTAGAATTGAGAATTTTAATCGCGATTTATTTAAAAATTCCTACGGCGATTTTTTCTGTATTTTTTATTTTTCTTATCTATCAACATTACTGTTTCAGGATCCGCGAAATCTGTGTAAACGGTTTTCATCAAAAGTTAGTTAAGACGCACTGAGCATGATATTGTTTTATAAGGAGGCGATACAGTCATTGCATTGTCTCAATTTGAACTTCTATATCTCAAAAACGGTAAAACCCACGATAACATCATAAAGGTCAATCTTGTAGAGAATTTTCACAGCTACAACATTTTCTTTAGGTTCGTGAAAACCTAAAGAACCCCTAAAAATGTGAACTTAAATCCCGATTTATTTGAAAATCCATCCGGCGATTTTTTTGTTTCTTGATATTTCTCATCTATGAGCATTGTAGTTTCAGAATCTGCAAAAACTTCCCAGGTGTAAGCACCTCCATTTAAATTTGGTTAAGGCACACCGTGTTATGCACAGGGGAAGTGGTGTAGGGTATCACATAGTCGGCCCCGACCCGACTATAGCCTTAGCTCACTTGTTTAAATGTGAATTAGGGTGATCCTTGTTCTATTTATATTTCAACTTTTTCTATTTCAAAAATAAGAAAATTTAAAAATCAAATAATGATAAATTTTTTTAATTAAAACTGATATTTAAAATAAATACAAAGAATATAACTTTGGCAATATTAACAAAATTAAATAGCATACCATACTATGATTATAATTAAATTTTCATCTCGAAATGAAGGCATTTATATGTTATTCTTTCATAAATACACGTTAGCATTGCACATAGAAAGACATATTTAAGGTGTATTGTATATACATGTGTATGTATGTGTAGGAAATAAGTTTCATATTACCATTTCACATTTATTTTCGTTTCCTTAAAACAAATATCACAGGTTCTATGCGAACGAGTTGTATAAACGTTGAATTGGCTCAAAACATAAATCATAATATTATTATTCTCATTCATATATGAAAAGTTGTGAAAAATCAATTATAGCTGCATAATTAACTAGGTGTTCATTTACACTTCATCAGTGACTTGTAAAATGCTTTCAAAAAGTAAATGTTTTACTCCATAGACTAATTTTCCAGTCGATTAGAATACATAATCCGTTAGTGCCGATTAGTGTTCACGGTGCTCTTGAATCAAATTTAAATGGAAGGTGCTTACACCTGGGAAGTTTTTGCGGATTCTGAAACTACAATGTTCATAGATGAGAAGAATCAAAAAACCAAAAAATCGCTGGAGCGCTTTTTAAATAAATCGCGATTCAAGTTGACAATTTTAGGGGTTGTTTAGGTTTTTGCGATTTTGCTTGGAAACCGCAAGTTCTATCAAAATGAGGCAAAAGAAAATGTTGTAGCTATCAAAATTCTCTATAAGATTGACCTTAATGATATTTTCGAATGTTTTACAACTTTTGAGATATAGAAGTTGAAATTGGGACAATTCAAATTCAATTCTGTATCGTCTCCTTATAAAACAATGTCATGACTGCAATTTCCCAACTTAAACGTATATATCTAAAAAATGGTACAACCTAGGAAAAATTACATAAGCCAGTCTTTTAGTGAATTTTCACAGCTATACGATTTTCTCACGTCCCATGCCGGTATTCAAGCAAAATCGCGAAACCCTAACAAAAAACCTAAAAATGTAAACTGAGCTTCTTTATCTCAAAAATGGTACAGACTGAGAACAAATCATAAACGTCAATCCTGTAGCGAATTTCCACAGCTACAACATTTTCTTTAGCTCCATTTCGATTGGACTTGATATTTCCAAGCAAAATTCTGAAAACCCAAAAACACCTAAAAATGTGAAATTTGACCGCGATTTATTTAAAAATCCCTACAGCGATTTGTTCTTGTTTTTGGATTTTTCTCATTTCTGAACATTGCTGTTGGAGATTTCAAAAAACTTCTCCTGTGTAAGCGGTTTTCAATAAAAGTTAGTTAAGGCGCACCCTTCATGACATTGTTTTATAAGTGGGCGATACAGTCAGTGCATTGTCCAAATTTGAACTTCAATATCTCAAAAATGGTAAAACCTACGAAAATACCGCAAAGGTCAATCTTGTAGCGAATTTCCATAACTACAACATTTTCTTCTGCCTCATTTTGATAGGACTTGCGGTTTCTCAGCAAAATCGTGAAAACCTAAACCACCCCTAAAAATGTCAATTTGAATCGCGATTTATTTAAAAAAGGGCTCCGGCGATTTTTTTTTTTTTTTTTTGTTCTACACTTCCCATCTGTAAGCACCTTCCATTTAAACTTGATTCAAGAGCACCGTGTGTTGTATGCTGTATACCTGTCTGTTCATATTCTTTTGCATATGAACGTCCTTTTTGCTTGGTTTTGATGGCAAATTAGATGTTTAGATTACCATAATGTATATTATATCAGGCGTCTATGAATGTATGTAAGTAATTTTGATGTCGATGATTTTCAATTTTGCATATGGAAATTTGATTTAGGTTTGTCGATGCATTTGATTGCGTGAATATATCGCTCATTTACTCAAAAACTGACACATCTCAAAAAATCCAGTTCCGAGAAAAACGCGTTTTATGTTGGCGATTGAAATTTGACTTCCCAACTTAAAAAGATTGTTACACAAAAACTAAAAAATCTACTTGGACCATATATTGCAAACAGCTAGCCAGATACCAGTGTTAAATTTCTGTGCAAGAGCAAGCATGATTTGTGGGGTTGTCGTGCATCATAAACTCAAAAAACTTTTGTGTTTAATTATGCCAAGCTCGTAGTAAATGAGCTGTAACTCGATGAGTTTTAGGAATATCAGCTTGACACAAGATAAAGTAGAAGTTGTAGAAAAAATAGAAATTTCTATCTCAGAAAAGGTGTTTTTTGAGTTATGCCACTCTTTGAGTAAATGAGCGATATGCTAATCATATTCATACGGCTCCTTTCTCTCTGAATTTAACCAGAATAAAAAATACCTTCAACGTTATCAACATAAGATATTTACATAGATTTTTCTTTTATTTTTGGCTGCATACATAGGGTAAGTGCTCCTATCTGAGGCATGTACCAGAAGTCGGCATCTTTCGTATTTGAGTTTAAATAACTCAAAATTACTGCAACAAAATATGAAAATAATACCAAAAAGGCTTCAACAGTACTCTCAGCTAACTATGTGTAAAATTTCATTGAGCTAAGACCATTTATTATATCGGAATTTAATTTTTTGTTAGTGAGCGTTTTTCACCACAACCGAAAATGCATGTCTCTTAAGAAAAAATTAGTGGAGACGTCAACATAATAATGTCTGTAATTTGATTAAAATTAAAAAAACTTGTACAAAATTATTGTTGTGTTCGTAGAGAATAGTCAAAAGAACACTTTAGAAATATAAATTATTAAAAAATTATTTTAATTCTGGCCTTTTTGCCGATAGCGTCTTTAGGGACAACAAAATGTAAAGTTTGCCAGAAGTCGGCATGGGGTGAAAAACACCCGATTTGTCCGTTATTTTTAGCTCAAAATTGCACAAAAATTTTAAATAAATACTTTAAAGTCTAATTTATAAAAATAGTTTGACTGAAATAATGACTTTTTAGTGATTTTGGGCATGGTTTGAAGTGCGTACATTTGTGTCATGCCGACAATTGGGTAATAGTTACCGACTATAGCACCAACTAATTTATTTAAGCAATATGTTTACAATTTCCTACTTTTATGATGCACAATTATTTGAAATATGAACTAATACTGTAGATACTACTGACCATTCAAGTAATTTAGTTTATGTTAAAAACAAATCTAAAACGAAAAATTTTAAATGAATTCCAAATGTAAACAAAATTTTTATTTTATTTA
Source organism: Musca autumnalis (assembly GCF_047663935.1). Lineage (NCBI taxonomy): Eukaryota > Metazoa > Arthropoda > Insecta > Diptera > Muscidae > Musca > Musca autumnalis. Next base: position 131,870,818 of record NW_027411755.1, on the reverse strand, counting down.
CTTTTTAAAAGAAATATCGGTTAAAATATGTATTATTTGAGTAAAAGTATCCTTTTTGTTATTTAAAATAATAAAAAAGAACATTTATATGCTAAAATACAAGGTGCCGACTATTGGAACACGTGATGCCGACTATTGGAAAATGGTGCCGACTACTAGCAAAAAAGCACTATTCTAACAAATTTGCAAATTTCACAATTTTTAAAAGAAATAATTCAACATTTCTTTATGTCATCGGAAAGTAAACTAAATTCCGAAGCAAATAAGCTGTATTTCATTGCAATTGGCCAAATTCTCTCGGAATGGCGAAGGATTGAAGTTAGGCAAACTCTTAAAGTGCCGACTATTGGTGCACTTACCCTACTATACTCCAAACACATACATATTATTAACTAATTAACTAAATGAAGGAAGAGGTGTACAATGTTAATTATATCTCATGCATTAGTTATGCTCACACAAAATTATATGTATATGTATGTACATATCTATGTACGTACATTAGTGAATATTTACTTAAGACAGCTCTAGAGCAATTGCGCCAAACTAAAATTATTACAAATTCAAGAAAAACACATTTTCTAATGTTTTCTTAGCAACACTTTGTTAGTCTTGGCGCAAAGAAACTGAATGAATTATTTCGACAGATAAAGTTCACTTGCACTAAAGAAGCAAGATAATTAAATTTTACGGATATGAAGTAAAGGATTATAATTTTTTATAATTTTTGTATGTTACATATGTGTTTATTTCTATATTTTGTTGTGGGTAATGAGTGGGCCGACTATCGACAATTTTTGTCTGTGTTTACTCTTTTTACGTTACTTCAATAGAAGAAAGGAGCTTAGTTCCTTTTCCGCATAAGGGGAAATCAATTTCGTTTTATTTAAAACTTTATTTAATTATAAATCGTGAAAATTTTGTTATTAATTAGTTTTGTGTCATTATTGTCAATATTTAATCAACAAGTATGAAGAAAGAAATACCGTAAAATGCTGGGCGGTAAAAAGATTTTAGCAAAGTTTAAACTTAAGTTGGTGCCATTGTACTTTTTGTTTTTCAAACATTCACTTAATTATAAAATATCAAATTAATAAACAGAATGTCCCAATTTACATTAGGCGAGTTTACTTGCGGCAATTGTCAGTTTGTTGGTGAGAGAGGGGGCTGAGAGGCAAAGGGTTACCATATGCCTCACCTCTCTCTCCATCAAACTGACAATTGCCGCAAGTAAACTCGCCTAATGTAAATTGGGACAATGTTTTGAAATAATAACTATAATATTTTTTAAAAATAATTAACTGCAGGTTACCTACCAAAATTACGTTACGTATTTTGATCTGCTTTTATAGGAGATCTTAACTATTTGTTTAAAAAGGGACCAAAAAGACCAATTTTATGACTCGCACGATGGTTAATTATTTTAAAGAAAAGTATTGCTCTCTTGTCAGTAAAGTTGCCAATGACACTATATACCTAAGGTGCAAGGATTCAAAGTAATCTTAACTCTAATATTTCCAATACTGTAGAAATGGTAGAAGCTTGCATCCCTATTTAAGTTTCTTGCAAAGATGTCAATATTATAAGATAGGAAAAGTCAATTGTGAAAAATTAACTGTAGAGGGAGTTAACCTCTGTTGCTACGATATCATAGCAACATTCTGTTAAACGAAAACTGTTATTCATTGGAATATTGACAAGAAAAACATTAAAACTCAAGTTTGACGGCATTCACTTTTGATTTTTTTATTAAATAAACAATAAAAAAGTAAAGAAATAAATTTCAGCTACAAAACACGACGTTAATGTTTTCTGCCGCGAGAAATGGGAATCAAAAGCGATTGACATTGCTGTTATCAATTCCAGTGAGTTGTGTAGCCATCTGTAACCAAAATATGGAACTATGAGCATATGTTTTTGGAAAATGCATTTCTTCTAGTCTTTACTTCTCTACGTTTTTGTTTCTTGGGTTTTTGGCAAAATTGATACCGATATTTCCTTGTTATGAAAAGCAAATAGAAATTTCATTTCTTTGGTTAAAATAATGGTTTGCATGACAATTTTGACAAAACTCACATGAAGTACGATCTTAACCCTAAAATTTGTTTTTAAATTTGCGTATTTGTGGAGTTTAGGTAAGATATAGAATTTTGGTGTATTCCAGGACCTATAGTAAAAATTGATGGCGAACAAATTTGTAGAATATTTTGATCCGATACGATCACATTTTATAGGAGAAGGGACGAAGAAGACCCCTTTAATGACCGTCTGAGGGTTAAAAAATATGAAAAATGGAACTATCAACAGGAAAAACATAAGAACCCAAGATTAGGTCTAAGTTCATTTATTTTTAGTGTTTTGGCCAAGTTTTTCATAAAATGGGATACTGTGCATTGTTACAGTATTGAATAAATTGTGAAAATGAAAGTTCTTCATTAATGCAATGAAACTTCTTCATTAATGCAATGAAATACTTTCATTAATGTAATGAAAACTTTTACTTATGCAATGAAATACGTTCATTAATGTAATTAAATATTTTCGTTTATACAATGAAGCCTTGCGTTGGTTCAAAATCAGTGACACATTTCATTGATGTAACGTAGGATTTCATTTATGCTATGAACTCATTTCATACTCACGTAGTGAACCAAAACAAGTAAAAAGTCGTTAAGTTCGGCCGTGCCGAACTTTTAATACCCTCCACCATAAAAAAGTATTAATTAAAATGGAATAAATGGGGTCCTTTCACAATTTTAGGTGTAACAACTTTTCGACAATTGTGAGTTTATTAAAAACCCCGAAGGACAGATGCGCCGTTAGTCGAACTTCCGCGTTATGGCGTGATGAAGTTTTTGCAAGAGACCCTGTAAGCCATCATTAATTAGCATTATATCTTTGTTTGTTGTTTTTGTAGAGCACTTAAGCAACAGTGAACAAATATATAACGCTAATTCCGGACGGCCCACAGGGTCTCTAACAAAAATTTCATCACGCCATAACGCGGAAGTTCGACTCACGGCGGATCTGTCCTTCGGGGTTCATAATATACTCACCAAGGCCTTTCTTCCCCAAGAGGAATTTTTCGTGCCCCAGACTTTCACCTCCATTTTGTTGCACAGTGTTATCTAATCTAAAAAATGTGTTCAGCTAGGTGAAAGGTACCACCTACGGTGCTAAATCAAAGAGTCAACCTATCTTTAAATTTTTTGGCGGAAAAGTTTTATAGCTGCAGGGAGTTTCAAGAGTCAAATTGAGGGTAGTTTCATCAAAACAATATAGACCCTCAAAAATGGACCCATGTTGACGAATTTTAGTGAAGAAATTTCGTGACCACAGAAAATTCCCGAAAATCGGGAGGTAAAGTTATATGGGGGGATATACCAAACATGGACCTACCTATATTGACGATTATTTTTGAATAGACAAAATTGTAGCTAAAATTCTCAAAATACCGATCATTACAGATAGTTCGGTTAAAAATTGCAGCTAAAATTCTCAAAATACCGAAAATCGGGAGATACCGCTATATGGGGGCTATACCAAAACATGGACCTATGTTGACGATGTTTCATTGGAGATGTTTTATGTCCACTGAGAACTTTAAATGTCATATTACAGCTATTTCGGTTAAAAACTGTAGCTAAAATTCTCAAAATACCGAAAATCGGGAGGTACCGTTATATGGGGGCTATATCAAAACATGGACCTATATTGACGATGTATCATTGGAGATGTTTTATGACCACTGAGAACCTCAAATGGCAAATTACAGCTAGTTCGGTTAAAAATTGTAGCTAAAATTCCCAAAATACCGAAAATCGGGAGGTACCGATATATGGGGGCTATACCAAAACATGGACCTATATTGACGATGTTTCGTGGAGATGTTTCATGACCACTAAGAACCTCAAATGTCAAATTACAGCTAGTTCGGTTAAAAATTTTAACTAAAATGCTCAAAATACCGAAAATCGGGAGGTACGGTTATAAGGGGGCCATACCAAAACATGGACCTATGTTGACGATGTTTGGTAGAGATGTTTCATGATCACTGAGAACCTCAAATGTCAAATTGCAGATAGTTTGGTTACAAATTGTGGCCAAAATTCTGAAAATACCGAAAATCGGGAGGTACCGTTATATGGCGGCTATACCTAAACATGGACCTATGTTGACGATGTTTGGTGGAGATATTTCATGACCACTGAGAACCTCAAATGGCAAATTACAGCTAATTCGGTTAAAAATTGTAGCTAAAATTCTGAAAATACCGAAAATCGGGAGGTACCGATATATGCGGGCTATACCAAAACATGGACCTATGCCCATATCCTTTGGGATATAAGTTTGTTGATCACTAGGAACCCTAAGTGCCAAATTATAGCTAATTCGGTCTTCAAATGTGGCGAAGAAGGTCAAAGTACCTCAAATCCGGAGGTACCGTTATATGGGGGCTATATCAAAGAGTGGACCGATATAGCCCATCTTCGAACTTGACCTGCCTATGGAAAAAAATACCCTCGGGTGCAAAATTTCAGCACTCTATCTCAATTATTGCGGACGCTAGAGTTATTACAACAGACGGACAGACGGACAGACAGACGGACAGACGGACATGGCTAGATCGTCTTAGAATTTTATCCTGATCAAGAATATATATACTTTATAGGGTCGCAAATGATTAGTTCGATGTGTTACAAACGGAATGACAAACTTAATATACCCTCCATACTATGGTGGAGGGTATAAAAACGTCAATGCTAAATATGTTTAATTTATTTTATTATAATTAGTTTTGGCCAAGGATGCAACACGTCATTTTTAATTCCTCAGGTAGTAACGACATTAATGATACATTTGGGCGATGTCATCTGTAAGTAAAATTGAAAGAATTAACAAATTGTTAACATATTAACTGGTTTTCTAAACAATAACTTACCTTAAACTTTTGCCTCTGAGTCATCCCCTTCCATGATGTTGGGATACACCATTATGTTTCTTAAAGGAGTAGTGCTTCATGCACCACGAACAGTCTCCGTCATTCCACACTGAAAATAATAAAATATAAATGAAAATTCACATAAAAACAACTGAAAACTAGGAGGGTTGGCGTGTTTTATTTGGGATGGCGACTTCTATTTTGTTTTTCAAAATAGACAGGCTTAATCCCATAGTCGTTGTTTTAATATTTTATTAAAACAACTTTAATTTATTAACAAATTATTTGTTTAAATTATTTATTTATTAATAAATTATTTATTAATAAATTCCCAGCAAAAAGTTTGCCTCCAAAGAGGCAGTTAAATGATATGTACAAGTGATCTGGAAGTGCATCAAATTATGCATTTTCACTCATGATTTTTACAAGAGCGTGACTGAAAGAGGCACTCCATTGCACTGCATTTTAACTGACCCTTTGGCACTGCATTTTAACTGACCCTCTGGCACTGCATTTTAACTGACAATTTGGCATTGAATTTTAACTAACCCTTTGGGGTAGAATAGGAGGCAGTCCAAAGCACGTGTTTCGATACAGGTATTTTGCGGAAATTGTGCAAGCCATTACAAAATATGCCAGAACAAATAAAATGCATGTATTATTTGTGTAAAACAAAAATATTAAGAACTTTATTACATTAACAAAAATTATGAAAATTCTCCATTGAATTCAATCGCAAACATGTGTGTTTCCTCCGCTCTCCATTTGTTCCAAGCTGAACTGTTTTTGCTTCATTTGCTAAATGGGTTGTCTTCCCATCACCAGTTAAGATTTCGACATGTACTCCAACAGCACTTCATTCGGAAATTTTCTTCTCGTGAGTTACCGGAAAAATTTTCACAAATTAAATATTATTTAGTTTGTATTAACAAATGTTTGGAAATGATTTATGTACATGTAGGGATCTCTAACAACTACTAATAATATGTAGCTAACGGAGTGCCCTTTTCACGACTCCGTTTGGACTGCATCCGGATACTGTTAAATTGTGAGGAATTGGAGTGCCTTTTTCACGACTCCGCTGAACTGCATCCGGATGTTGTTAAAATGTGAGAAGTGGATGTGATTCTTTGGATTGCATCCAAATGCTGATAAAATGTGAGGACTGGAGTGCCCTTTTCACGACTCCGGTTTAACTGCATCAAAACATGCCGTGACAGAATTAGTCCACATTGCACTACTTCCAATTTATTTTGCTGGGTTAAAGTTGTTTTAATAAAATATTAAAACAACGACTATGGGTGTTCACGCCGGATTTCCCCTAACTGGCAACCCTAATTCTATTTTTCTATATGTATTTGCATTTGAAATCCCTAATTCTGCTCAGAGTTGTGTCTTGTATGATCTCTCTCTCTCTCCCTCTCTCTGAATTTTATAACTAACTAAATGTACCTTATGAATTTCTTTCAATAAACACTTGTTAACTGAGCATCAACCAGTACTGTTGTCCTTGGTAAGCGGTCGTTCCTGTTTCACACATTCAATAAAGAAGAACCATTATTGTTCTTATTTCAAAATTCTAAACATTGCATTTTCTGTTCCTTTTGTCCATTTCTATATTCCTTGGTGGATGAATCTTGAGGAAAATATTTCCATTATTGAAATATTTTCGAGGCTCACAGCAAGAAACCAACCGCCCTTCATTTTTGTGAGAACACCCACAATTGGTGTTTTCAATGGGATTAAGACTGACTATTTTGAAAAACAAAATAGAAGCCGTCATCCCAAATAAAAAACGCCAACCATCCTAATTGTGAGACCGAGAACCGTCGAAATGTTGTTTATTCCTGTAGTAGCAATACCAACAAATTAGTTATGTGTTTTTGGCTGAGAATCAACGAACGCATAGCAGTGGGAAAGATTTGTTTTGCTTGCAAGTGAAGTTGCTCGAGTTTAGGTAGTGACAAAGAAATTCTCGATCAGAGTGTTTCTTTGCACACGTATCTATTTGAGCGGGCAATTGACACTTGGGTATAAAAAGTTTCTTGTTGAAAAACAAGAAACAAGGAAACTGATGAAGATCTGTGGCGAAATCTGAAAATATAGTCTTCCCTATCTTGCCGCTTGGTAAACATCGCCTATTTTTTCGTACTAATAAATTAAAGTTGTTTTAATAAAATATTAAAACAACGATTATGGGATTAAGCCTGACTATTTTGAAAAACAAAACAACTGAAAACATTAAAAGCTACAAGAAATAGTTTACCCAATATTTGTATTTTCTTTTTACATTAAACACTTAATTCTTGCTTTTAACGAAGTTAATGACATTGGGTGTTGTCATTTGTAAGTAAACATGGAAAACAAAAAAATGTTTGTAATATATCTGGGTTGTTAAACATTGACTTGCCTTTAACTTTTGCTGCTGGATACCAAACTCTGGGCAATCTGGGAGTATTGCTTCATTGACCAATGACAACAGTTTCTCCGTCATTCCACTTATCTTTAGATTTTCTATTGCTTGCCTCCATTACAAAGAAAAAAATGAAAATAAATGAAAATTCACCTAAAAGAACAATTGAGCACTCAGCGTCGCCGTTTTGGGCATTTCGGACCAAATTTGGTCCGAAAAAATAATTAATTTTTAATTTGGCCCTATGGTCGGCCCAAATCCAATTTGGTCCGTTTTTACAGTGTTTTATTTAACTTGCTTTGGTGTGTGTTTAGTTTAAATCTGGTAACTCATTTTTAACACGGTTGCAGTTGACCAATCGAACTAAAACTTTGCACACTTTTCAGATTTGGATGACATTACACGAATATGAAATCAAAACCAATATTGGTCCATTTTTACTCTGTTTTACAGTGTTTTATCTAATTTGCTTTTCAAATCTGGTAACTAATTTTTCACACAGTTGCAGTTGACCAATCGAACTTAAAATTTGCACACATTTCAGATTTGGATGACAATACATGAATATGAAATCAAAACCAATATTGGTCCATTCTTACAGTGTTTTTACGGTGTCTAACTTAACCCCCTTATCAAATCTGGTAACTGATTTTTAAAACGGTTGCAGTTGACCAATAGAAGTAAAATTTTGCACACTTTTCAGATTTAGATGACAATACGTGAATATGAAACCAAAATCAATATGGGTCCATTTTTTCCTATAGACCACATATAACGGTACCACCCGATTTCCGATTTTCAAATCTGGTAACTAATTTTTCACACAGTTGCAGTTGGCCAATCGAACTAAAACTTTGCAAACTTTTCAGATTTGGATGACAATACATGAATATGAAATCAAAACCAATATTGCTCCATTTTTACAGTGTTGTACAGTGTTCAATTTTACATGCTTTTCAAATCTGGTAACTCATTTTTAACACAGTTGTAGTTGACCAATCGAACTAAAACTTTGCACACTTTTCAGATTTGGATGACAATACATGAATATTGAACTAAAACAAAGATTGGTCCATTTTACAGTGTTTTAGCGGTGTTTTATTTAACTTGCATTTCAACTCTGGTAACTCATTTTTAACGCAGTTGCAGTTGACCAATCTAATTGAAACTTTGCACACTTTTCAGATTTGGATGACAATACATGAATATGGGCCCATTTTTTCCTACAGCCCCCATATAGCGACTTCAGGTATTTTGACGATTTTTTCTTCGTTTTTGACCGAATTAGCTGTCATTCGGCATTTGGGATTTCTAATGATACAGACATTTCCCCACCAAAAATTGTGAACATAGGTCCAGGTTTTGGTATAGCCCCCTTATAGCGGTACCACCCGATTTCAAGTATTATGAGGATTTTATCTTCATCTTCAGGCCGGATGGGCTGTAACTTGGCATTGGGACCCCCCATTGGTAAAGAAACTTCCTCATTAAAAATGATGGGCATAGGTACAGGTTTTGGTATAGCCCCCATATAGTGGTACCATCTGATTTCAAGTGTTTCAAGGATTTTATCTTAATTTTTAACCCGAATAGGCTGTAATTTGGCATTTGGGGTTCCCAGTGGTACTGAAACTTCCCCACCAAAAATTGTGGACATAGGTCCAGGTTTTGGTATAGCCCCCATATAGCGGTTCGGCCCGATTTCAAGTGTATTAAGGACTTTATCTTCATTTTCAGGCCGAATTGGCTGTAACTTGGCATTTGGAGTCCCCAATGGTACAGATACTTCTCCGCCAAAAATCGTTTTGGTATAGCCCCCATATAGTGGAACCACCCGATTTCAAGTGTTTTAAGGATTTTATCTTCATTTTTAGCCAGAATTGGCGGTAACTTGGCATTTGGGGTTCCCAATGGCACAGAAACTTCCCCACCAAAAATTATGGACATAAGTCCAGGTTTTTGTATAGCCTTTATATAACGGTACTACATGATTTTAGGCATTTTAAAGTTTTTATCGAAATTTTGGCCTAAATTGACTATAATTTTGTTCACAGTGGTCAAAAAATTTATTTACTAAAAAGTTACAAATAAAAAATAATTTAAAAAAAAATAAGTTTCAGTGTTTTATTTAGAAATGCACTTAAAACTAGAAAATAAGTTGTCGCTTAGCCTCAATAAATATATTCTTTCTCATGATGGAATCTCTTAAATAAAACGCTTGCATTTAAATCATAAATGGTGGCAAAATTAAACGGCAAGCGTTTTATTTGAGAGATTCCATCATGAGAAAGAATATATTTATTGAGGCAAAATGTTCAAATAAAACAAAATTCGTTAAATTTTAGATAACGTGAGGTTTCATAGCATAAACGAAACATTTCATTGTATTAATGTAATATTTCATAGCACCAATGAAAAATAATCTTTTTAGTCCGGCCTGAAGTGACCAGATGTTTAGTTGCGAAAGCAGAAAGTTTAGGTGGGACACCAAATAATGAGTGGACTGTATATTTAGGATAGGTGGAGTATCCACAATAAAGCGTAGCTTTGTTGTTGTTTGCTTCGAAGAAGATGTGTGGTGTAAATAAACGAAAAAGAAAGAAATAAAAACACGAGGGTATTTAGTATTGATGTTTGGTATGTTTATTGAATGTTTGCTAGTAAAGCTTTTACCTTTTTTCGTAAATAATAATTGTTGTTAGTATTGTTAAGTGGACGGAGTCCGTGAACAAAGTTTGTTCTGCTTTAGTGTCGTATAATACACTCTCACTCAAACACAGCTTTAACTAGACTATAGCGGGCGAATTGTTAATCTCTCTTGTCAGAAAATGTCAATATTACTTTGCGCCGAATGCGCAAAGTTGCATAATTAACGTAGTAGACCATTTCTTACAAGGGGGGTTGACACATGACTAAAAGTCAGTCGTATTAGAATAAAAATCACATTTGAACTTTAACATAATCAATGAAACCCGTTCATTGATACAACGAAGCATATTTCTTTCAGTATATGGTGGTCTCGCTACTAAAGCCAGGAATGGAATTCAGGTGTTGCTAAGGAGGTATCTCAAGGAATAAACCGGCATATATCATTGTGAAAGTTGACCTTATTTTGGAGGTCGTTTCTTTCGATAGATATAGCGTTTAACAAACTTTTCAATTGGTAACCGCATTTATATATATTTTGAGCTTTTGAACCATTATATCAGGAAGCATGGACTTGCACACGAAAAGCATAATATCGCTGTAAACCGAACTACAACGAGAAGCTTCGGTAAACATTTTCAAAGAACCCTCGATACTTAAACGAAAAGTTTGAACTTTTGTGAGGGATGTACCCGGAGGAGTGGACAATTTTCAAAATCAAACTAAGTTTTATGGGAGGTTCCGAAAGGACTGGCCCGATAAGCACCACCCTCAACCTTCATCTACGATTCGGATAAATATTAGATATGCAAGCAGTATCCGATTCCAAAGTTTTCGTGCGCACCATGTGTAGTGGCATGGTGCCGTACGGCTTTCGGGCCATTTTCGCAGGAAGTATGGACTTGGCCTTGAAAAAACTAGTAACGTCGTAATAGGGGCCCCGGGAACTAAAAATTAAAGCGATTCGAGAGCAGGTCTTAAAATGCACTTTTCCGTAAATGTATGGATTTTTGTGTGGGAGGTACCCGAATTAGTACACCGATATAGTCCATATTCGAACCTGATCTATGAAATATTACGAGAGTTATCGTACGCACCATTTTTGCGAATATTTTTTGAATTTGTGGGCAAGGTAACCGAAATTCGAAGAAGGATCATATCGGTCGCCCTTCATCGAACTTGATCTAAGTTTGTACAAAATATTACGAGGCCCATAACATTGGACCGAATCGATTTATGAGTTTTCGTCCGCGGACTTCGACTTGAGAGTCAAAAACCATTTTTTTCGATTTTGGTCGTATTAAACATTCATAAACATATAACCTCATTAGTCTTAAGGCCGAGGGCATAAAGATGTCGGAGACCCGTGAAATGAACAGGTATATCTTCAAGCTAAGATGCTATCTCCAAAGTTATATATTCTCCATCCTTCTGAAATACCACATCCTCCGTTTGGCAGTGAAATCGTAATGTACGATATCATGGTTTAGGGTCCATGGTTGTTATGTGAATGGTTAAACACCATGTAGTTGACTTAATGCAGTTCTTTCTGCTACCACATTGTGACTGAATTAGAAGAATATTCAAAATTGCCAGAACGCTGGTCTGAGAGCTGAATGACGGTGTCTGCTTATGTCATCATGAAGACCCTACCGGTTCACAACCAGAACAAGATGAGATCCATTAGAGAAGTCAAAGTCAAATACAAACCTGAACTTCATCTAGGTCATAGGGTCTAGCAGACTTCAATGACATTCTCATCTTTTGAGTCACCTAGACAATACAACACTATAATGTGAATACCGTACCCAGAGACTTGCCCTTTATCCATGGCATCAGAAGAAACCAGTTGCCAATGCCCAAGTAATATCAGTGCCGGGCATTCTCCACAATTTTTATTGGTCCTGAGTGGACAGCACGATACCCACCATATGCCCTATACATATGTATGCATCTATGTCTCCCGATTCTTTATGGACATAGCAGAAATATACACCACCCAGCATACAACAAAATACACTGATCAAACCAAAGTTTTACTAATTTGTTTATAAGCAAACTCCATATTAAAGTAGAATCTTCATAATTCGTAAACCAAGGGACCGGTCATTTTATACGAATTATCGAGATATTTATTTAGCGGGGTTAAAATGCGAAGGAAATGGCTTCAAGGGACCGACAGCTTATACGAATTGTCGAGAATTTCGATTTATCGAGGTACGAATTATCGCGATTCTACTGTAGTTAATATTTGATTGAGGTTATTAATACAATTTAGAACTTTTACTATTACACTTTTCAAATTCTACGGAGCCAATTTTTCAATTCTAAAGAAATTTTGTCATGCATTGTCGACATAACAAAACTGTTCAGAGCTCACGTATTGTCCGTCATAACTTTATTGATTAAAACTTTGTTTAACAATATAAACAACTAACAACTAAAAGAAATCGAAGGGATGTGGTAGAGGCGCCAGAAGATCCCCAAAGTGTTCTCAGATGAATTACTACCACAAACAGGTCAGATAATGTAGATAAACTTTTGTTATTTTCAGTTCATATAAATTCCTTTATATACTGCTAAAGATAGTTGTTGCAAATTTGGCAGTTAGTTAAGGAAGACATAACAAGCAACCTGGTTTCTTTGTCCAATAAAAATAAAGTTTATTTAGTCATAAAATTTTAGCAGCATCCTCAAACCCCATATTCCTCAATTCGAAAAAAATGGTTCCTGCTTGTCATGCAAACAATGCTCTTGTAAAAATTGCTGGCAGCCAATATTTAATGACTTTGAAAATGCGTTAACCTTACGTGTGAATGTTGCACACAATTCATTGCATACTTTCGGACAGGCAAAAGCCATCGTTGCCTGGGCAACAAAGTGCTGAAGGAAAAGAGCATACAGTGACTGAGGGGGATATGTGACAAACATTATGTTTTCTATAGCTGAAAGCTGTTCTTTCTACACATGTCGATGATGTTGTAACATCACCTCACAGTTTTTGCCATGTATGGTAGTTGTTGTTACAACATGTAAATAGTTGTAGTTGCAAGTCACTTGTAATTTTTTGCCATTTGTTGTTCGACATAGTTATTAATAAAAATGCAATACTTGTAGTATTCGACTGGGTTTCTGTTCATTAATATTTATGAATTATAATTCAATAAAATAAATAAATAATTATTTGAGGAATAGAATATTTTTAGATTCACTTTGGCAGTTTTGTTGAGATGTGTGTTTTACTTACTATTTGTATGTTAGTTTGATTGGTTGTTGTTATTCTTCGACAACTATCAAAATAGTTATGTGCATTCTCTGCAATGTGGAGACACATGACAGTGGGAGTAGTTAATTTGGTTTACATATGCGGCTACGAGAGTTTTTAGGTGTTTCAGTTGAATTCGCATTTAAACGAATTCATCAGTCACACTTATTCTTGAGCTCGAGTCGTCATAAAATTGGGAAAGGGTTCTTTGTTTCAATACAAAGAACTAAGAGAGCTGATGAGTCCAAGTGGCGTTGGACGAAACTAGTCTTCTCTGCCATCCCCAAAAGTAATCAATTTTAACTAAACACACTTTAAACTTGTTGTTTTTAAATTTGAAAACAACAAATATGAGATTAAGCTTAACTAACATACAAATTGTAAGGAATAGAATATTGCGACACGAAATGAAAAAACAGAATTTTCAAACAATTTTTCTGTGTTTTATACGGAACATCGTAGACTTGAAATCTGTATAAGATTAAAAATGTGGATTCATTCGTTTTGGTTATAAAAGCTAATATTAACAGAAATATAGTTAGACCTGACGGACCTTATATAAGTCTCAGTATAACACAATACTTGAATGAAGTCAGCATGGCAGTCAGCGCTGAGAATTAAAGTAGCCGAACTGCAGAAACCAAATAAAATTTTTGAAGAACAATTAAAAAGGTATCAGTCCTCTTTGCAGACCGTGATATACCCTCAGCCCGTACCTGTACAAAAAGGAACGGTGAACCTAAATGTGCTTAGAACAGATTCGTAGTTTTAAAAGTAAAGAAGTAATAACGGCGTTAAGTTCAGAGATGGTCTGTTTGACGATTTTTTGGGTTTTCTACGGTCGTAAAGTTGTAAACGTCGGAAACGTCACATACCTGTATGAAACGTATAAAAAGTCGTTTACGTCATAAACCTAACAAGTAAAAAAGTATCAGTCGGCTTTGCCTGTGCAAATTGAAACACTTTTTTCACAAAAAACGTATGTATTTAGGGGGTTTCAAAATTGTGTTTAAAGTTCAAAATTTTTTCGGAAAATGTACCTAAATGAATGGACCGACATAGACCACGGGGGTGCCATAGGGGGTTTTTACACCCTTCGGGCTGTTTTATCAAGAAGTATGGACTTGCCCCTGAAACAACTTTTACCATCGTAATTGAGGCAGCGAATGTAAGTTGCTTCAACAAAAATCAAAGTGATTCAATAGCAGGTCTTAAAGTGAACTTATCCAAAATTTTGATCTATATCTGGTAGATATTATGAGAATGTGTAAAGTATGGACCAAATCGGTCACTCCCATCAAGAGTTATCGTGCGCACAATTTTTCCGAATATTTTTGAACTTTTGTGGGGTAGGTACCTGAAGGAGTGGACCGATATGGCTTATCTACGAACTTAAAGTAAGTTTGGAAACAATATTACGAAGGCCAAATTTTGGCCGGAATCGGAATTTCCGTTCGAGAATTATTTTGCGTTTCCACCCATAAACATGGTGTCATAGGGTTTGTTTTTCAACTTTCAGGCTATTTTTTCAGGAAGTATGACAATTATTTAGATGAGGCACATTTTTGGTCGTATCAAAGTGTAAATACCCTCTTTAGCCTAAAGGCTGAGGGTATAAAAATGTCTATATTCTCTATATATTTTCTAATTTAAATTATTGTTACACTTTAATTACCTCTACTATATGGGTTATTTGGTGTTATATTTGCGCATTTTAATTATATTTTACACTTTTTATACCCTAAGCATTTATGCTAACGAGGGTATATACAATTTCATACGGGAAAATGTGCCTCATTGAAATAATCGTTTTAGACCCCATGTATGTTTGGTCGAAATCCGTTTCAGACAATTTGGACTTGATCCGTCACTCTGTCTGTCTGGCTGAAGCGTACGATAACTCTTGAACGGATCCCGATTGTGTCCAAAATTTGGCTTTCGTAATATTTTGTCTATAATATTTAGTTTAATTTCGAAGATGGGTTATATAGGTCCACTTCTTCCGGTACCTCCCCCACAAAAGTTCGAAAATTTTTGGAAAATTTGTGCTAAGGATAACTCCTGAAGGGCGTAACAGATTTGGCTCATGCTTAGCACATCATGAAATTTCTACCAATCTTATATGAGGTGATAATATGGACTCCATTGGTCGATTTCTTCTGGTACGTCCCACACAAAATTTTGGAAATGTTCAGGTTAGGACAAACTCTCGAATCGCTTTGATTTTTGTTGTAACAAACTGTATTCACTGCCCCCTATACGATGGTACAAGTTTCATCACTTGCTGAGAAAATAGCCTGAAAGGTACTAAAAACCTTCTGACACCGTGTGTAGTGGTCGGAGCGCAAGATTACTCTCGAACTGATCAACCAAACTTTGGATCTCCTAATATTTTGTCGAATTGTAGTTTAACTTTGAAAATGGTCCATATAGGCCCTCTCCTTATGGTTCCTCCCCCACAAAAGTTCAACATTTTTTTAAGTACAGTTCAGGATCTGTTCCAAGATCATTTGTACCGATGCTACTCTTATTGCTCCTTTTTATAGCGGTATTATGTTTTTCGTGGGCAAGTCCATGCTTCCTGACATACTTGCCCAAAACCTTTAAGTTATACAGTGAGCAACTTAAATGACACCTAAGATCTACTTCCAAAATGGAGTATGTCGATCCAATTCTTTCAGGTACCTCCTTCGCATTATTAGCGAGCTTTAGTTCATACGCCCAAAAGGGGCCGCAATATCGGAAACCTCCCTAATACTTAATTATTGGCGAAAAGGATTTTAGTTGATGAAGCTTTGAGTGTATATCTCTGTTGGCAAAGCCAACTGATATTTTTTCACTTGTCAGTAAATATTTTGCTATTCAAGATTATTTAGCATTTGTCAGTTGCAATTTATTGTAGTGGTTGTACAAAAAATTGGACATGTATTTATTATGAAATTAAACTTGTAAAATAATTCCCACCCGTTGTTATAAATGTATTGTGTCATATAAATATGAATATTAAAACAAGTAAAAAAGTATCAGTCGGCTTTGCCGACAGAGATATACCCTAAGCCTGTGCAAATTGAAACATTTTTTTTCACAAAAAACTTATTTGTTTAGGGGGTTTCAAAATTTTGGTCTCGTATGAACCGACAAAAATGTTGATTAGCATTAAAGTTCAAAAATTTTGCTGAAAAGGTACTTAAAGGAATGGACCGACATAGACCATGGGAGTGCCATAGCGGGATGGAGTGGACAAATATAGTCCATATTCGAACCTGATCTATATCTGGTAGATATTATGAGAATGTGTAAAGTATGGACCAAATCGGTCACTCCCATCAAGAGTTATCGTGCCCACAATTTTTCCGAATATTTTTGAACTTTTGTGGGGTATGTACCTGAAGGAGTGGACCGATATGGCTTATCTACGAACTTAAACTAAGTTTGGAAACAATATTACGAAGGCCAAATTTTGGCCGGAAGCGGCATTTCCGTTCGAGAATTATCTTGCGCTTCCACCCATAAACATGGTGTCATAGGGTTTGTTTTTCAACTTTCAGGCTATTTTTTCAGGAAGTATGAACTTGCCTTTGAGGAAACTTGTAACTTCGTATAGGGGACAGTGAATACAAGATGGTACAACAAAAACCAAGGCGATTCGAGAGCAGGTCCGTTCGAGAGTTATCTTGCGCTCCAACCACAACACACGGTTTCATAGGGTTTTTTGTAACTTTAAGGCTATTTTCTCAGGAAGTATGGACTTGCCCCTAATGAAACTTAAGCGTCGTATAGAGCACAGCGAATAAAACTTGCGTAAACAAAAAATCAAAGCGATTCGAGACCAGGTCCTAAACTGAACTTTTCCGAAATTTTGTGTGGGAGGTACCCGAAGGAGTGGACCGATTGAGTCCATATTGGAACCTGATCTAAGTTTTTGTAGAAATTACACGATGTGCAAAGTATGGACCAAATCGGTTATTCCCTACAAGAGTTATCGTGCGCACAAGTTTTGCGGCAATTTTTGAACATTTGTTGGGGAGGTACCTGAAGGAGTGGACCTATATGGCCCATCTTCGAAATTAAATCGAATCTGGACAAAATATTTCGATACCCAAAATTTGAACCGAATCGATTGATCCGTTCGAGAGTTATCGTGCGCACCAGCCAGCCAGACAGACCGACAGACGGACAGACAGACAGACGGACGGACATTGCTAGATATACTCAAAATTGTCTGAAACGGATATCGTACAAACATACTTGGGGTCTAAAACCATTATTTCGATGAGGCACATTTTTGGTCGTATCAAAGTGTAAATACCCTCTTTAGCCTAAAGGCTGAGGGTATAATTAACAAATATACATTCAACATTATATTACAAGAATATTCAAAAAGTTTGAAATTTAACGATTCCATTTTCGTTCAATGTTTTGAACGATACAGCCCAATTCAAACTCCATCTGTCATATCATGTGAACATTACATTACAGAAATATGAAATGTTAATATTTTTTCTATTTCAAAGAATAAAATACACTTTCAAATTGAAAGTTTCAATGGAAGCAAAATCAATTAAATTAATATCTTTAAAATTTTTTGTTATTTTTGATGAAATAAAATAAGATCTCAAGAAAATCTAAAATGTTATTAAATTGGATTAAAACAAGTAAAAAAGTGTCAGTCAGCTTTGCCGACAGAGATATACCCTCAGCCTGTGCATATGGAAACATTTTTTTCACAAAAAACTTATGTATTTAGGGGGTTTTAAAATTTTGGTCGTATGAACCAACAAAAATGTTGATTAGGATTAAAGTTCAAAAATTTTGCGGAAAAGGTACTTAAAGGAATGGACCGACATAGACCATGGGGGTGCCATAGGGGGTTTTTACAACATTCGGGCTGTTTTCTCAAGAAATATGGACTTGCCCCTGAAACAACTTTTACCATCGTAATTGAGGGAGCGAATGTAAGTTGCTTCAACAAAAATCAAAGTGATTCAATAGCAGGTCTTAAAGTGAACTTATCCAAAATTTTGTGTGGAAGGTACGGGATGGAGTGGACAAATTTAGTCCATATTCGAACCTGATCTATATCTGGTAGATATTATGAGAATGTGTAAAGTATGGACCAAATCGGTCACTCCCATCAAGAGTTATCGTGCGCACAATTTTTCCGAATATTTTTGAACTTTTGTGGGGTAGGTTCCTGAAGGAGTGGACCGATATGGCTTATCTACGAACTTAAACTAAGTTTGGAAACAATATTACGAAGGCCAAATTTTGGCAGGAATCGGCATTTCCGTTCGAGAATTATCTTGCACTTCCACCCATAAACATGGTGTCATAGGGTTTGTTTTTCTACTTTCAGGCTATTTTTTCAGCAAGTATGGACTTGCCCCTGAGGAAACTTTTACCTTCGTATAGGGGACAGTGAATACAAGATGTTACAACAAAAACCAAGGCGATTCGAGAACAGGTCCTAAACCGAACTTTTCCGAAATTTTGTGGGGGAGGTACTAGAAGGAGTTTACCGATTGAGTCCATATTGGAATCTCATCTAAGTCTGGTAGAAATTTCATCATGTGCAAAGTATGGACCAAATCGGTTACTTCCTTCAAGAGTTATCGTACGCACAAATTTTCCGAACATTTTCGAACTTTTGTGGGGGAGGTACCGGAAGGAGTGGACCGATATAATCCATCTTTGAACTTGAACTAAGTTTGAACAAAATATTACGAAAGCCAAATTTTGGACCGAATCGGCAGATCCGTTCGAGAGTTATCTTGCGCTCCAACCACTACACACGGTGTCATAGGGTTTTTTGCAACTTTCAGGTTATTATCTCAGGAAGTATGGACTTGCCCCTAATGAAACTTACAACTTACTTAGAGGACAGCGAATACAACTTGCGTAGACAAAAATCAAAGCGATTCGAAACCAGGTCCTAAATTGAACTTTTCCGAAATTTTGTGTGGGAGGTACCCGAAGGAGTGGACCGATTGAGTCCATAATGGAACCTCATCTAAGTTTGGTAGAAATTACATGATGTGCAAAGTATGGACCAAATCGGTTATTCCCTACAAGAGTTATCGTGCGCACAAGTTTTGCGACAATTTTTGAACATTTGTGGGGGAGGTACCTGAAGGAGTGGACCTATATGGCCCATCTTCGAACTTAAATCGAATCTGGACAAAATATTTCGATACCCAAATTTTGAACCCAATCGATTGATCCGTTCGAGAGTTATCGTGCGCACCAGCCAGCCAGACAGACAGACGGACAGACAGACAGACAGACAGACAGACGGACGGACATTGCTAGATCTACTCAAAATTGTCTGAAACGGATATCGTACAAACATATTTGGGGTCTAAAACCATTATTTTGATGAGGCACATTTTTGGTCGTATCAAAGTGTAAATACCCTCTTTAGCCTAAAGGCTGAGGGTATAAAAATATTGTTGAAATTATAAATGTTTTAATTCTGTCGTAGACCTATATTATTTGGGAAGGTTTACGACGTTTCTGACGTATGTATTATACGTCGGAAATGTATGTCATATACGTCACAGTTTCCGACAGGACATCTCTGGATAAGTTCGACCGGGCCGAACCTTTTATACCCTCCACAACCACCACTGTATTGAAGTGAGAAGAATTCGGGAGATCACATTCAACATTATCATAAGGTGTACCAAACGAATAATGAAGGTAGTCACTTGACAACGATTAGATGCTTCTATTCATATTGGATATTTCCAAAAGAATAAGAAATAGCGTTGGAGAAAGGACACAACCTTGTTTTACACCGGTGTGGATTTGAGACTGGGAACTGTTTGCTCCTTTGTAGCTTACTTGGACTTCCGGGTCTCGATATAGTTCTTTAATCAAATTTTTATTATTATAGTTGGTATACCGGTTGCGGCTAGTGCGTTTAATACTGCAGTTGCATTCTCGTGACTGCTCGATGATGATACGTATTGCATTGATATGGTCGGCACAGAACCTATTTTTTCTGAAGCCAGCTTGCTCATTCCGTAATGTTTCGGTCGACAAAATTAAGATCCGGTTTAATAATATTTGAGCAAAGATTTTTCCTATGGCATTTTGGAGTGTAATACCGCGCCAATTTTTACACTCTGTTAAATCTTGTTTTTTGGGTATTGCAACTATTTCGCCATCTTTCCATGATTTTGGTATATCTTATGTTCTCCAGGCATGTTGTATAACTTCTGTGATGTAGGTACTCATTGCACTGACTCCGTAGTAAAGAGGTTGTCATGTCCAGCAGATTTGTTGCTTTTTAGACCCCTCAGTATGTTTTTAACTTCCTCGTGAGACGGTCCTGCAGTCGATATATTCCTATTTGCATTTCGTCGTGTTTGGATGAAGTTGAATGGTGTTTCCTCTGCTGGTAGGCTGACTTTCCTTCCACTTGTCGAGTTGTTCCTCGGTGGAGTGCAGTTCTCTTCCTTCCTCGTCTTTAATAAATGGGGTGCTTCTTTGTCGCTCTCCCCGAGTTCAGCTGGCAGGTTGTCGGTTCCAGCAGATTTGTTGTTTAGACCTCTCAGTACGTCTTTAACTTCCTCGTGAGATGGTTCTGCAGTCGATATATTCCTATTTGGATTTCGTCTTGTTTGGATCAAGTTGGACGGTGTTTCCCCTGCGGGTAGGCTGACTTCGGTGAAATATTCTTTCCACCTGTCGAGTTGTTCCTCGGTGGAGTGCAGTTCTCTTCCTTCTTTGTCTTTAATAAATGGGGTGCTTCTTTGTCGCTTTCTCTGTCGGTATGTACTAAAGCCTTTACTGTCTTAACTGTCTGGCGGTATTCTTGCCATAATGTTTTGCGCGTGTTGGGACATTTCGTTTTGTATATCTTTTTCTTAAGTTGTTTCCTTCTTGTTATTTCTAGCCAGGAGTTTTCGCTTATCCAAGGAGAACAATTTCGTTTATATGTACCTAATACACTTTTCGCAGAGGCTTTGCATGACTCCGCAATAGTGGGCCAGTCAGCATGTCCTTGAGTATGTAGTAAATCGGATAGACAGTTATTATATTGGCTTGGTGTTTCTTGATCTCTCAGTTTGTTGACATTGTATTTTAAGACAAGACATTTCTTGAGTGGCTGGCCATACTTACACTTATTTGTAGGGTGGCAAGCACCATTCATGCTTATTTTTAGAGTAGCAAGCCGCAGCCGCCCTTATTTTTTAGAGAAGCGAGTCACACTTACCCTTTATTTTTTTAGCAAGTGGTTCATGAGTTTAAAAATCAGCTACTTACGCATTTCTCTGCTACTATATCTGGAACTATATCAAAACCCGGACCAACAGTGTTGATTTTTTTTAATGCTCATCCGGAAAAATACCGAACATTTCAGATTTATAGCATGTCTGGAAATATTTTTGTCACATCTTCCCATATATGTAAGTGCAACCACGATGTAATGTCTTTCTTTCTCCAAATAATCAAACACTATGTCCAATATCACTATTGGCATTCGAATGACATGCTTATATAAAATGTCTATAGGAAAATAAATTGAGTTATTTATAATAGTTCAGTAGTATAGGCAACTAACAATGCCAGTAGTTAGTATGAAGATATTCACTATGTGACTTATGTGCCGAATTATCTTATATTTTAGGTCTTCGCAAATTCAATGGTCGTTTCACATACCATTGAATTTGTCAAAAAAAAGAGTCATTGTTTTGTTGACTGTGCGGCAATTGGCTCAGTCCTGTTGAAACACATATCCATATCTTTTAAATCGGGCTATAAAAAGTTCATCATCATCTCCCACCCACTCACAATAACTGCCCGATCAGCGGTTTTGGAAAAATACGGCCCGATTAGCCGCAAGCCTATTAACTGCATCAAGCAGTTACTCCTTGTGGGTCCGTTGGTTTTTCGACAATCTGTCTTGAATTATCATTCGATCAAATGCGGCAATTCTTTTTACTGACTAATCTACTGAGGTGAATATGTGCCTCATCACTGACTCACAAGATGCTCGATATTAATTTTGATTTGAACTTGACTTTAAGGTCTGGTTCAAATTCAACATCGGTCCATAATATTTAACCACTCTTTAGGTGTCTTTGCCAACAGATACATCCCGATAGAACATTAATCCGTTTTTACAAGTTACTTTCCCTGGTTTTTATTCAAATGCCAATGTCCTAGAAACGCTACAAATATTTCCTACTAATGCTATACGAGGGCGGTTCGGAAACTTCTTAGCCTATCAATGCAAAGTGGATCCAACCATTGGTCAAAAATAAAAAAATGAATGTCAACCTTTTGGTACAATATCTGGCAAACCTGACATCTATGACATGAACCTTTTAAAACATAGTTTAATTTTTTTTCATTCAAACGCGATTTTCTTAAGAATAGCTTCAAAAGTTGGAACATTTGACTAGTATTTTTTGTTGTGAGTACAATCTATATTTTAAGTGCAAGTAAATATATTCAAAATATTATAGTGGATTTTGAAGGGGGAGGCAATAGCTTAATTTTCATTAAAAAATAGTGTTTTAGTGTGTTGTGGAATTCTAGTTAGCTGCTTATTTTCTTAGTGTTTTTTATACCCTCCACCATATGGAGGGTATAATTAAATTTGTCATTCCGTTTGTAACACATCGAAATATTCGTCGGAGACCCTATAAAGTCCGTCTGTCCGTCCGTCCGTCAGTCCGTCAGTCCGTCCGTCTGTCTGTTGAAATCAAGATACAGCTCGCAATTTTAAAGATAGAGAGTCAAAATTTGGTACAGAAGTTGTTATTACTTGCAGGATGGCTGGTATTGAAAATGGGATATATCGGTCCACGTTTTGATATAGCCCCCATAGAACGGTAACTCCCGATTTTCGGTATTTTAAAGGTTTTAGCTTCATTATCCTGCCAAAATGGCTAAAATTTGGTACGTAGTCTTCTTTAGGGATATAAAACTTTCCCCCAGAATTTTGTCGGTATCGGTCCACACCTTCATATAGCCCCCATAGAACGGTACCTCCCGATTTTCGGTATTTTTAAGGTTTTAGCTTCATTATCCTACCAAAATGGCTGAAATTTGGTACGTAGTCTTCTTTAGGGGTATAAAACTTTCCCCCAGAATTTTGTCGGTATCGGTCCACACCTTTATATAGCCCCCATAGAACGGTACCTCCCGATTTTCGGTATTTTTAAGGTTTTAGCTTCATTATCCTACCAAAATGGCTGAAAATTGGTACGTAGTCTTCTTTAGGGGTATAAAACTTTCCCCCAGAATTTTGTCGGTATCGGTCCACACCTTTATATAGCCCCAATAGAACGGTACCTCCCGATTTTCGGTATTTTTAAGGTTTTAGCTTTATTATCCTACCAAAATGGCTGAAATTTGGTACGTAGTCTTCATTACGGGTATAAAACTTTCCCCCAGAATTTTGTCGGTATCGGTCCACACCTTCATATAGCCCCCATAGAACGGTACCTCCCGATTTTCGGTATTTTTAAGGTTTTAGCTTCATTATCCTACCAAAATGGCTGAAATTTGGTACGTAGTCTTCTTTAGGGGTATAAAACTTTCCTCCAGAATTTTGTCGGTATCGGTCCACACCTTTATATAGCCCCCATAGAACGGTACCTCCCGATTTTCGGTATTTTTAAGGTTTTAGCTTCATTATCCTACCAAAATGGCTGAAATTTGGTACGTAGTCTTCTTTTGGGGTATAAAACTTTCCCCCAGAATTTTGTCGGTATCGGTCCATGCCTTCATATAGCCCCCATAGAACGGTACCTCCCGATTTTCGGTATTTTCAAGGTTTTAGCTTCATTATCACATCGAAATGGCTGAAATTTGGTACTTAGTATACGTTGGTGGTATAAAACTTCCCCCAGAACTTTGTCGGTATCGGTCCATGCCTTCATATAGCCCCCATAGAACGGTACCTTCCGATTTTCGGCATTTTGAACGCTTTGGCCTCAATATTCCACCGAAATGGCTGAAATTTGGTATTTAGACTTTGTTGGGGGTGCTCAAACTTCCCCTTTAAATTTGTCGGTATAGGTCAACGCCTTCATATAGCCCCCATAGAACGGTACCTCCCGATTTTTGTAATACTGAAGATTGTGACGTCAATATCCAACCGAAATGGCTGAAATTCGTTATTTCGTCTTCCAAGAGTTATAAAATATTCCAGAAGAGTATTATCAGTATAGGTCCACATCTTCCTATATTCCCATAGAAGCGTACTTCTTGACTTTCGGTATTTTTTAAGTTTTAGTCACATTATCTTACCGAAATATAGGAAATTTGGTATTTAGTCTTCTTTGAGTCTAAAAACTTTCCGTCAGAAATTTGTCGGTATAGATCGGCTTTTGAAATTGCCCCCATAGAATGGTGCCTCACATTGTTTTACCAAAATTGCTGAAATTTAGTATTAAGTCTTCTTCATACACGAAAGGAAACTATTCCATTTTACTTCAATACAACTTGTTGTGGAGGGTATAACAAGTTCGGCCTGGCCGAACTTAACGCCGTTCTTACTTGTTGTAATGCAAATTCGATCATATACCTTAATTTGACCTAAGGTTTTAGTCATGATGCCCACCAGTGCCCAGCTCGGGAATAATTTTCCAAAGTAGCTTATGGCCATCTGGCCATCTAGTGCCAGATTATAAATGGTGGGTGGCTGACTACAGCTGCTCTAGAATAGGGTTTCTATGGATATATTAGCTTATAACTCTGTTATCTGACCACATACATTAACATAATTGGTATCAGTGGCAAGATGAAGAAATCTTCTTCCAAATTTGTCTTACGTTGGCGGTACGTACCTTTCAGGAAGAAGGATATTAGATCGATATTAAAAATTTTGCTAATTTTCAGACAAAAATGTTGATTTTTTTAATCCGCTAAATTGATTGGATTCTATGTTGTTTTGGAGATTGTTTTGTTTCCCCAATCGGGACCAGCTGGACCAGGATAATCGGGACCTTTTTTCATGTCATTTTGTATTAACAGTACAAAACAATTCTTACCGTATACCCCCTCCAGAGGGGAAAGGGGGGAGAATGTTCAACGCTTTTCTAGCAATTCTATCCCTTGATTAAAATAGTTTTCCTCAAGGTCTTCAAAATAGTGGTTTACAACTGTATTTTGCATCTTCATTTGAGGTAAAACGCTTGCCAGCAAGGAATTTTTTTAGATTTGGGAACAAGTAAAAGTCACTGGGAGCTAAATCAGAAGAATAAGGTGGGTGGTCAAGCAACTCGTACTTTAAATCGTTGATTTTAGCCATTGTTAAAACACTCTTGTGCGGTGGACGTTTTTCTCGAATTTGTGCATTTAATTGATCCAAAAGGTTGCAATAGGACTCTGAATTTATTGTTTTACCCTTTTGCAGATAGTCAATCAATAAAATACCTTTGAAGTCCCAAAAAACCGTTGCCATAACCTTACCAGCCGATTGAATTGTTTTTGACTTCTTTGGGGCACTTCCTCCAGCTTCAGTCCATTGTTTGGATTGTTCTTTTGTATCTGGAGTATAGTGGTGGATCCATGTCTCATCGACAGTTATGAAACGACGCTTAATATCCATTTTATTTCGCTTAAAACGATCCAAACGAGCTTGAGAAATGTTCATTCTTATGCGTTTTTGATCGACTGTTAACAAATGCGGCACCCATCTTGAAGAAAGCTTTTTCATCTGTAGTTCTTCATGCAAAATTAAATGGACTCGATCATTTGAGATGCCCATGATGTTAGCAATTTCACGCACTTTTATTCGTCGATCATTTAATACCATATCATGCACTTTGGCTACAATTTCTGTTGTTGTTGCAGTTTTTGGACGTTCACTACGTGGTTCATCTTCAATGCTTGTACGACCACGTTTAAATTCAGCGACCCAATTTTTTTACTGTTGCATATGAAGGAGCACTTTCACCTAACACATTCACCATATCATTATGAATTTCTTGTCCTGATAAACCTTTTCCATGTAAATATTTAATGAAGGCACGCATTTCTAATTTTTCCATTGTAAAAAAATTGCGGATGCGTCTTTTTTGAACACCTGTTTCTTTTTGAAGGAGTTGTCAGATCGAAACAAAATTTAACATGTGTTCATAACAGAGAGAGTTTCCAAAACACCTAACTTTTTTCTGTTTATACCGCGCTTTTTGTGCTAGGCTAGTAAGTTTCCGAACTGCCCTCGTATTATAATTTATTTAATTTTTATGTTGGAAAAACAAAAAAAGGCAGTCGAACCATTTCAACAATAACCACTGAAATGCATGAGTTATTGAGCATGTCCTTGTTATCATTCATTTTAATTATAACGTTTTTGCTCACTATTATTGACATTTCACGCAACAATAAACCTAACACAAATGTATAAATCATACAAAAATAAAAAAATAATTAAAAAATAAGCGGTGTTTTATTTATAAATACAATTAAAGCTAAAAAATAATATTTCGCTAAGCATCAAGTAGTATATTCTTCTTCACGGTGGAATCTCTCAAATAAAACGCTTGCCGTTTAATTTTGTGACCATTTTTAATTTAAACGCAAGCGTTTTATTTGAGAGATTTCATCATGAAGAAGAATGCCAAATTACAGACAATTCGGGCTAAGAATGAAGATAAAATGCTCAAAATACCTAAAATCAGGTTATATGTTGACTATAGGAAAAAAATGGACCATATTCGTTTTGGTTTCATATGCATGTATTGTCATCCAAATCTGAAAAGAAAGCAAAGTTTTAGTTTGATTGGTCCACTGTTACTGTGTTAAAAATGAGTTATTAGATTTGAACTAAATAGACAGGAAACAAAACGATTTAAATAAAACACTGTAAAAACAATCCACACACGAAAAAGCAATAACATAATAATTAATTAATATAAATGCATTTGCATTAAAATCAATAGTTGTGGTTGTGTATACCTATGTATATCATATTTTTCAAAGCCCTCCATTTGGTAGATTATTACAAAATCGCTTCACATTAGCATAAATTCACGTCTGTCTAATTAAAATGTAAATTAATTCCTGAACAAATATGACATAAACAAATGAGCGCACGAGTGTGTGCTTGTTGGTTTATGGCATTTTTGGTCTCCTTTTATTGAAACAAAAATTAATTGTGAGTTTGAAGTATGTCAATATATGTCACTAATAATCACAAATCAAATATGAACAAGTTCAAAAGGACTTTACCATTTATTGGTTCATAACAAATATAATTTTATAAATCAGAACTCGATGCATCGATTCAATTTTAATTCGTTATATGTAAATGAAATATGTGGTTGCATTCATTGTTAATGCTCATATTTCCTTTTTTTCGATAGCTAATTAATATCAGGACTATGTGGCAACTACACCAGGAAATTTGTTGAAGCTTATGTGTGTAGAATCGTAGAAAAGCGACCAGTTGTACCTCAACACAACCTTTAAACGATAACGATAACAAAATATCCCTTAAGTGCAACTATAATTGAGGATTCTTAATTTAAAATAGTAGGTGTGTACGATAACTTTCCCAGCAAAAATTATTCAGTCAGTTCCAGCAACTTCTCTCAGTGAATTTTACTCTCTCAAACAAGAAAAATTGCAGAAAGTTATCGAACAGCGTTTTGGAAAAATTTGCAAGAAAGTCAGCTGTTTCCGAAAATGTATGAAATTTTGTTTCTTTTGATATTTTAAGCCAAACGGAACAAAAACATAAATTGCAGTTTACTTATTTAATGGTTTAATCCTATCCACAACGCTTTAGAAACTTAAAAAATGTGCAATTTTGAAATTTTCTTGGTCAAAAATGTTAACACTTCGAATTGTTTACATTGAACAGGTGATTAAAAGTCAGCTGATCAGATTCTTAGTCACAAAACTCTCTCCAAACTCGCTGTCTTTTGCTGGATAGTTTTGTTATCGAACAGCATTCAGTAAAAATTTGTACGAATTTGTAAAAATTTTTGGGTTATCGTACAGACCTAGTGTAAGTCTTGTATTTTTATACCCTACACCACAATGTCAAAATGGTATTATAAGTTTGTTTTTCCGAAAATTCATTCACCCCATGTGGTATACCAAAATTCATATCTCGACGAGATAAAGCGATTTTAAGATGTCTGTCCCTCCGTCTGTCCGTCCATTATAAATTGTACGCACGCTACAGGCCGCAGTTATGGGCCAATCTTCACCAAATTTTTTATGGAGGTCAGGTTCAAACCCGTATAGTTTCTGTCGATGATCGTAAAATATTTACGGGGTGAAATGGACAAAAAACCAAATTTGTATCCAATTTTGTAGCGGCTCTATAGGTCGCATTGGTAGTCTGATCGGCGCGAAATTTTATGTTATGTTTGGGTTTACGACAGAGACGTAGCTTGCAATTTAACGTGATGATCAGATAATATACAGCGGGGTAAATGGAACAGAATTTTTGTGAGAAAATTGGTAAAGTTTTTAGCGAAGTGACGCTTGACCTTTCCATTGATACTAACTATGTTGATGTTCATGCTCAAATAACATAGTTACAGCCTAGTATATGCAGGGATCCCTCAGTTTTAATTGTGGGAAGTGTAACTCTAATCACGCCAGAGGTCGCACTATAGTTCAATACTGACAAATGTTTGCACGAGGTAATAGTTTTGGTCAAGGATAGTGTCAATAACACTGTGCAACAAAATTAAATTTTGCTTAAAAATTATGGCAAAAGCCGAGTAGTTGATGAAAGTAGAGCTAAAAATATGAGACACATGTATCGGCGTTTTTAAAGTTTAAAATCTCAGGAATCTCTAAAAATGAAAAACACGTATTAGGGTCAAAGTCGGACTTTATCTGAGATTGTTAAAAACTGTCACACAAACCATAAATTTAGAGAAATGACATCAAAATATCAGTATCAATTTTGCTGAAAAAATATAAAAATATTTCCCAATTTTTTGATGAAAAAATTTTCCGTCTTTTTCTAGGTGAAAATTGTCAAAAGAAGAAAAATTTGACACAAAATTCCACTATGAGTTTCAGAAAGAACCATATATCTAGGTATGCGATTTCCATAAGAAACTTAGATTACAAATTTGTATATTTTAGGATGAAATTATTTGTTTTAATTTTGTACTGTTAATTTTACATAATTCGATGCTGGATCAAAATCTCACAAAATCCTTCACTTTTTGGGGATATTGTTAAAAAAAGAAATGTTTCAAATCAAATTTTACTATGAGACTCTGAGTAAATGAAATCTGTAACCATAACATTAACATTCTTATCAGCCCTTATTTTTGACATAGGGTTTAGGGCCATATTTTAAAAATTTTATCCAGATTGTCGTTATGATTGGACACTATAAATATCTTATTGATGTTGCGGCACCATATAAACATTTTTTTTTAAATGTTTGTATTGAATATATATTTGAAAAATATATAAAACTCGGATGGGGCATTGTAAAATTGCGTATTTTTAGTACTTTTAACTCAAATTACGGTAACCCATTGGTTGCTTATATTGTATGTGAAAAATACGTAAGAAGTCTACGGCTATGGTCCAATGAGGATATATGTGTCATGTGGGCTCTCACATACACGATTTGGCGTGGTTTAAAATAATACAATGATGGGAGTAACTGCTGCTTTGGAACTTGCCCGCCTACTTTGGTTACTTTCCGACGTAAACTATAAAAACGCCGATACAAGTGTCTCATATTTTAGCTCTACTTTCATAATCTACTCAGTTTTCCTTTTTTTTTTGGTTGTCGCACAGTGTAACTATTGATAATGATCTTAAAAATTGATAGATTAGAAGAAAAAAGATTAAGAAGAAAAAAGGTCGAATAATAGAAAACTCTTGATAATGATCGGTAGTATTTAGCGTGTAAAATTGACCATAACTTTCAGACGAGCCGTGATGTGGAAAAATATCCAAATTTAATGTTTAATCAGTAAATTAAATTCTGGGGCATATTCGGCAACTTACGAAAACTTTACTTGAAAACCAACTCTTGCTCTAATCCCATTTCAGTAGGACTTGCGGTTTCGTGTAAACGTAAAAAACCCCTAAAAATGTGAAATTTGATCTCGATTAATTTAAAAAGCGCTCCTGAGATTGTTTTTTGTTTTCTCATCTTTGAACATTGTAAATTCCCAATGCTGGTTCGTTACTTGATTCTGTAGAGAACGGCCGTGTCTGCTAAAAATCGGAAAGTGTAATATTCTTTCTCATATTTACGTTGATCGTGTGATTTTGTCTCGGTTCTTTGTTGTTATTTTCTTACAACGAACTAAAAACCTAGACAATTTATACACGAGTTTAAATCGTACACAACAATGGCCCCAGCGGCCAGGTCATTCCCAATGGCAATGAAGAAATCAGCGAGACTTAATAACAACAGGTCTCGTCCTGTTCCTCTAAACACATTTTTAAATATTCCAACCACCAGTGCTAATCGCTTTAGCGCTTTAGCCGTTCCTGATAACATGGAATTAGAACAGGAGGCCAACACTGCCCCAATAAAACCAGCTAAACCACCACCAATAGTGGTTGAGTCTACTACAACTTTGCTTGAAGTACAAAATCTGCTAGGTAAAGATTCCGTGTATAAACGTACGTCAATAGGAACAAAAGTATTCCCACCAAATATGGAATTGTATGAGAAATATAAAAAACTACTACTTGAAAAAAATATCGAGTTCCACTCCTACAATCCCAAAGAAAACCGTCTATATACCATATTCCTTTATGGTCTGCCAAAGCTTAGCACCTCCGATATTAAACAAGAACTAGAAGAGTATAACCTATCACCTACTCAGGTTACGGAAGTTATCACGCGATACAGCTCCCCGATCAATGCAGTTTATAAAGTGCAATTCGTCAGAAAAAATTTCAATCCTAAATCTTTACAAAATGTCAAGACTATTTGCAAGATTATAGCAACTTGGAAGAAATATAAATCCAAAAAGAGAGACAATCCGACTCAATGCTGGAATTGCCTAATGTATGGGCACGGCGGAGAGCACTGTAATCGCAAGTCTGCTTGCATGATATGCGCCCAACAGCATCAAAGCACTGAGTGTCCACTCACTAAGCAACAAAAAACACCGGCAGTTTTCTCGTGTTTTAACTGCAAGAAACAAGGGTATGATAGAACAGATCATTCCGCGAATGACATCAACTGCCCTTTGCGTTCGCAATATTTGGAAACTAGAACCAGAGCAACAAATAAAAATAGCAGACGTAACAACAATAAACAACAGACGTCAACTATGTTTTCTCCCGCAATGTTCGCTCCTATGGACAACAACAACAAAAACAACAACCATAATTATGGTACAGTTTCGTATGCAGGTCAACTAAACGGCCGCAATGATATTTTTACCATCGATGAGCTCTTCGATATTTTTACAAAAGCATTAGGCGACCTTCAAAGCTGTACAACAAAAATTCAGCAAATACAAGTGGTGATGTCTATGGTTAAAAATGCTTATGGACTTCCATAGATCTAACTTTATTAACGTACTCCATTGGAATGCCAATGGTATTACGAATATATGTCATGCGCGACAATTTGAATATTTAATCGAGAAAGAAAATATTCATATTGCTTGCGTCAATGAAACCCATCTCAAATCCATCCACAGACTTACATTCAAAAACTACGTTATATATCGCAACGACAGGGACAACTCAAGAGGAGGTGGAGTTGCGATTTTCGTAAGAAGAAATATCAGGCATAAACTTTTACCTTTATGTTCCACTCAACATATTGAAAATCTCTCTGTAGAAATTTCAATTAATAACAAGTCTGTTATTATTTCATCAGCATATTCGCCCAAATACGCGTCTTCGTTTTGTAATGATGTGAAAAAGTTAACAAATCATGACAAAGATTTTCTTGTTTTGGGAGATTTCAATGCCAAACACATATCATGGAATTGTACTACCAACAACACCGCAGGAAATGTATTGTACAATCTCCAATTAAATAGTAACTTTTTTGTCTTTCATCCTGTTAATCCTACATATTACCCTTACCAACATAGTCGAAACTCTTCATCATCATTTTAAGCAATTCAACCCTTGACTTAACTGTTGATGTTCTAGACTATGAAATACCCTCCGACCACCGCCCCGTTATATGCTCTATTACAAATTCAACTACTAACTATCTGGATTGTAGTCGTTACAATTATAAGTTAACAAACTGGGCCTTATTTAAAAACATTATTGATAGCAGTATTACCAACCCATCCTTATCATGCCACAATACACATGAAATTGATAATGAAATTAAAAAACTTATGGATCTTATCACGTATGCTTGCTGTGAATCAACACCAAAAATTTGCCATTCGAACAAATTTGAATTTTCGGATGTCCTCGTCAAATTAATTAAAGAAAGAAAAGTTCACAAAAGACGAAGCCAAAGAGCTGTTAACGAACAGGAAATCAATTTTCACGAGCAATGTATCAAGCTACTCTCCAATATGATAAACAATAAAATAAACGAAGAAAGGAATAATAAATGGAATACAATGCTCTCTAAAATTAGACCCGGTGACAAATCATTCTGGAGTATAAGTCGCAGATTGCGAGGAAAACTACAAAATAAAGTTTGTTCTCTAGTTAAAAATGGTAGGAAAATAGTCACAGATGATGAAAAGGCTGAGTTATTAGCGGACACGTTCATGTCTGCTAACAACCTCACAAGCAGTTACAAACACTCTATCGACAAAACAGTAAATTCTACGTACAAAAGATTTATGAATGAAAACAACTTACCTGATTTACAAACGTCTATCACTTCGTTAGACGAAGTCTCCGCCATAATTGGAAATTTAAAAGCAACAAAGTCTCCTGGCTTGGATAATATCCCAAATAATCTAATTAAAAATCTTCCGGTCAAAGCTGTGAAAGTACTCGTATCTATTTTAAACTGTTGCATAAACCAACAATATTTTCCTGCACACTTTAAAACAGCTAAAATCATTGCAATCTCAAAACCAAACAAGCCTAAAACAGATCCTTCCAGTTATAGACCTATCAGCCTACTCAGCAACATAGGCAAAATTTTTGAAAAAATTATACATAACCGAATTACAGAATTCGCGGCTACTAACTCAATAATATCAGAAAGACAATTTGGATTTAAACCCGAACACAGTGCCATTCATCAAGTCAACCGCACTCGAAACGTAATTCTTCAAAATAAAAACAGACGATATTCAACGGGGCTTGTCCTATTAGATATCGAGAAGGCGTTCGATACAATATGGCATAAAGGCTTAATCTACAAGTTAATTCAAGCCAATCTACCTTCATATCTTTGTAAACTCATAGCCAGTTTTCTACAAAACCGCTCGTTTGTAGTAAACGTAAATGGAATTTTGTCCTCGCCTAGAACAATCCCTAACGGGTTACCTCAAGGGTCAATTTTGTCTCCGCTATTATACTCTATATATACCTCCGATTTCAAACCACCTCGGTATATAGATATAGCTTACTACGCTGACGATACAGCTGTAATTGCGTCGAGTAAAACTACTAAATCATTGATGTCGAAAATGGAAAAAGGATTTAATGCTTGCAAAAAATATTTTTACAAATGGAAAATTAAAATTAATCCTCTCAAAACTCAAGCTATAGTATTCCCCTATAACAACTCTCCTAAAAGACTTCCTAATCGGAACCTGCGCCTGGGAAGAGATATAATTACAATTCAAGAAAGTGTCAAATATCTCGGTGTTATTCTTGACAAAAAACTGAATTATGGAAAACATATTGAAGAAACTCGTAAAAAAGGACTGCAAGTAATTCGAACTCTTTGGCCCATGTTAAGTAAGAAATCTCATCTCAACCTGAACAACAAAAACTTACTTTATAAAAGTGTTATAAGACCAATTCTTATTTATGGCTGTCCTATATGGTACAAAGCAGCAAAAACGCACATTAAGAAGCTTCAAATTCTGCAAAACAAATGTCTTAAAATAATACATAACAAACACTGGAGATACTCTACAGATTTAGTACACAGATCCACCAAATATGATAAAATAGTCGACTTCATAAATAGAATTAATAATAAATATTTTGAAAGAATTGAAAATTCTACTTATCCTTTGATAAGGGAATGTAAAGAAATAGCTTAACTTATGCACTAAAAAATTATCAAACTGAAAATTGTATGCTTGTGACTTTATTATGTTAACATAATAAGTCTATAAGCATATCGTCACCATAAATGCCCAAAGACGTAACCCACAAAACCAAAACTTTACAGGAGAAGCAAAAAACGTTATAAAATTAAACCCATATTATGTATTTTCACAATTATTTGAATTATATATATTATTCATATAAATGTTTTCCTAGTTTCCTTTAAAACGGTTCATTTATCCAATACTCAGTTTTTAAGATATGTTCGATACCTTTGCATTAAATTGCTGAAATATCTTTTGATAAAATCCCAAACTATGTATGATTTGTAAACTATTATATGTAAATAAAGATGAAATTTATAAATTGAAATTGAAAAATGTAAATTCCCAATTTGCAAAAACTTTCTTGGTGTAAACACCTCCCATTTAAAGTTGGTTCAGGCGCACCGTGACGTAGAAGTTTGTTTTCCTTTATAGTTTTGGTTTGTTTCTAAAGAACTACGTTTATCATTCACTAGCAAATGCCCGCTACTTCGTATGCGGAAAGGAAACGAAATATATATAAACAATATTTAATACGGGAATGGTGAATACGGGAGATTCTGTTGTACTAAGACCTATTTTTATTACCAATATTTTTTCGATTGTAGTTAGAATTTAAAAAAAAAAATCTCCCGTATCGCATCCCTACACAGCTACCATATTTTTTATTGCGAATATCCAAAACTACGTATCATATTGCAAATTTCAGATTTGACTCCTGGTTTTACCCCTACTAACACAGCATTCCCTTCCAGTACAAATTTCCAAACACTTAACTTTATCTCACCATTTCACAACAACAATCACGCATATTCACAATTCAAGGTTCTAGCTTTAGCGGCTTCGCCCAGAACCCGAATAGGTCCGTTAAATTTTCGGCATTCAAAATGGCCATAAAATCCACGTTTTCGGATATCCCCATATAACGGCACCTCTCCACTAAGTGTATTTTAAAAGAAGAACAAATGTATTGTCCAATTTTCTTTAAATGTGCACGGGTATGTCGATCGTATATAACGGAAATTTTTTTAAAGGCATTTCAATTTAGGATTTTTTAATATCAGGGGGTAAATACCTTCTAGTTAACCAAATTGTCGCATTGGACCACGTTTTCAAATTTACATACCAAAGCGGTCAGAACAAAAAACATTTTTTGAAAAGATACTTCACGTTTGACTACTTAATTTCAGTACATTATTTATAAACTCCTTGGCGTTAACATCAAATCAATGGAACAATATTCAGTACAATTTTTCAAACTCAGAACTTTGTCTTAAATTTTAGAGCCATCTTCATAACAAATATTTTTCCATTTCGCATTTTTTGTACAAATAGCGTATTTCCAAATTATACAATCCCAGTTTTGTCCCTACACCCAACACCAAATTTAGTACCTTAACTATTTCAAATGGTTTTGGTACCAACGTGTTACCCAACTTATCGTACACATAGGTAAACGTTTTAAAAATTACTTCCTCATATTCAACATATATCCTAACCCCAATTCACTTTTCCAGTTTTACCAGTTCCCCTGAAACCCATTTGGGGACTATTTAGTAGTTTTTGTATAAATAAGTACGAATTTTCAAAACCTCCTCCCTACCTCCACTCTAAACACCAATTGCTAATCTAATACCGAATTTCAAAATTCCAGTTCTACCCTTTACAAAATCACATATAGCAAATACCAAAAGGTAACAAATTTTGTACCATTTAGCACTTTTCGTACACGATTTCCAATGTAGTTCCATTTAGCACTTTTCCATAAGTACGAATTTCCAAAACTACCTCAATCCTACACTCCAACAATAATCGGTTCACGCAAATACAAATTATAGCGAATTTCGTACCATTTAGTACTACTTCGTGCACATTAATACGATTTTCCAAAGCTACCTCCATATCTCAATTCTATATTTCAACAGTAATCTTAATTCCAAATTTCAGGATTCCAGCTCTTCAAATCCAAATCATACTAAACTCAGTACCATTTAGGACTTTTCGACCTTTGGTACATCTTTCTTACTCTTCATCAGTGACCCCCATTCCAAATTTCAGGATTCCGGCCCTATTCGTTAACCCATATCCAAATTGTACTATATTTAGTACCATTTAGTATTTTTCGTATACTTTTAATTCGAATTTCCAAAAACCTTTCTTTTTTACTCTCCATCAGTGACCTTCATTCCAAATTTCAGGATTCCAGCTCTATTCGTTCACCCAAATCCAAATTGTACTAAATTTAGTACCATTTAGTACTTCTCGTGCACTTATATTTCAAATTTCTGAAAACCTTTCTTTGTTACTCTCCATCAGTGACCCTCATTACAAATTTCTGGATTCCAGCTACATCCGTTCACACAAATCCAAATTGTACTAAATTTAGTACCATTTAGTACTTTTCGTATTTACAAAAACCTTTCATTGTTACTCTTCATCAGTGACGCTCATTCCAAATGTCTGTATTCCAGCTCAATCCGTTCACCCAAATCAAAATTGTACTAAATTTAGTACCATTTAATACTTTTCGTACCCATGTAATTCGAATTTCAAAAAACCTTTCTTTTTTACTCTCCATCAGTGACCTTCATTCCAAATTTCAGGATTCCAGCTCTATTCGTTCACCCAAACCCAAATTGTACTAAATTTAATACCATTTATTACTTTTCGTATTTCGTATTGGAATTTCAAAAACCTTTCATTTTTACTCTTCATCAGTGACCCTAATTTCAAATTTCAGGATTCTAGTGCCATCCGTTCACCCAAATCCAAATTGTACTAAATTTAGTACCATTTAGTTCGAATTTACAAACAACTTTCATTGTTACTCTTCATCAGTGACCCTCATTCCAAATGTCTGCATTCCAGCTCAATCCGTTCACCAAAATCCAAATTGTACTAAATTTAGTAAATGGTACAATGGTACTTTTCGTACCCTTATAATTCGAATTTACAAAAACCTTTCATTGTTACTCTTCATCAGTGACCCTCATTCCAAATGTCTGTATTCCAGCTCAATCCGTTCACCCAAATCAAAATTGTACTAAATTTAGTACCATTTAGTACTTTTCGTACCCTCCAGCTCAATCCGTTCACCCAAATCCAAATTGTACTAAATTTAGTACCATTTAGTACTTTTCGTACCCTTGTAATTCGAATTTCCAAAACCTTTCATTTTTACTCTTCATCAGAGATCCTCATTCCAAATTTCAGGATTCCAGCTCTATCCGTTCACCCAAATCCGAATTGTACTAAATTTAGTACCATTTAGTACTTTTCGTGCACTTATGGTTCGGATTTCCAAAAACCTTTCTTTGTTACTCTCCACCAGTGACCCTAATTTAAAATTTCAGGATTCTAGCTCTATCCGTTCACCCTAATCCCAGTTGTACTAAATTTAGTACCATTTAGTACTTTTCGTACCCTTATAGTTCGAATTTACAAAAACCTTTCATTGTTACTCTTCATCAGAGACCCTGTCATTATTCCAGCTCAATCCGTTCACCCAAATCAAAATTGTACTAAATTTAGTACCATTTAGTACTTTTCGTACCCTTGTAGTTCGAATTTCCAGGAACCCTTTGGTACATCTTTCTAGCTCTCCATCAGTTACACTCATTCCAAATTTCAGAATTCTAGCTCTTACCGTTTGCCTAATACAAAGGGTACCATATTTAGTACCTTTTAGTACTTTTGGTACACTTCTAGGTCGAATTTCCAAAAACCCAGCCTTATCTCACCCCTACACACCAACAGCAACCTACACCCAAAATTTCAACTTTCTACCTTCAGCGGTTTCGTCTGGGCGCTGATGAATCAGTCAGTCAATCAGTCCGTCCCGTACGGGATGTTTGTGGAACAATAATTATGCAACCACGATAGAAAAATATATTAATCATTATAGAGGAATTCCAAGTTTTTTTAATTGATGCAAATTACGATGCTGTATGGCGTTTTGAAGTTTTTATGTTATCTTTGATTAGAAGTAATGTAATACTCTACATGCGTTTGGTTTTATTTTTTTTTTTTATGAATTTTTTACTTTTTTGAAAAAATATATAAAAATGTATATGTAGCCAAAAAGGTCCATCTGTCCATTTCGTAATAATGAAACTAATATATAACGTGTCGCAATCATGCATACATATCTTCCCACAACATCCCCGAAGGAACTAGGGAGATTTCGCAATCATATAAATAAATTCCGCGGAAAACTAGTGCACAGGGGAAGTGGGTATCACATGGTCGGACCCATCCGACTAAAGCCTTCTTTTACTTGTTTTATTTGTGTACTTATTTATTTATTTCATAATGTAACAACATAGCCTGGTTAGGCCATAAAAATTTATTAAATGAACAATTCAATTTCCTTAAAATTAAACGCATTTTACATTTAAGACATAGACAAAACATGCATCATTAAGTTGTCAATTATGTCCAATATATGACGTGCAAATGTAAAATACGTTTTAAAAAATAATATTCATATTTATAAGATCAATAATTTTCTTAAATATTTGGTTCCCCAATCAAGTAAGAAAGGCGATAGCCGAACTTTTTTTACCCTCCACCACGAGTTGTACTGATGTCAAGGCTTTATAGCTAGGAGAAGTAGAATATGGTAACTGAAGAATATCACTTTCTTTTCAACAAATTTTTAATCCGAAATACCATATTACTGTCATACTATTTAAACGATGGATGGAGGTACCTTCATATGGGGTACCCATTTAGAATCCTAAACACCAAGTTACAGCCACATCAGTAGATAAATCCTTTAAAAGACTGAAAAGCCAGAATACCAAATTAAGGTAATTTCAGTCGGGATGAGTTATACAAAAATGTTGACTTATGTATGTCTACAATCATTGAGGATAAGTTTTTTAAAAACTAGAAACCTAATTTCAAATTAGAGCTCGGCAAATGTAGCTACAGTTCTCAAAGTACATAGCTAAAATCGTGAGGTACAGTGATATGGGGCTAATACCAATATATGGACATATGTCGCAAATTTTGCGTGAAGGAATTTTCGACCTTTGGCACCTTAAAATAAACTAAAACCATCAAAATAGCAAACATCTTAAAAAAAATCAGAAAGTCGGGTTTACCTTTAATATGGAGACAATTTTAACAAAAAAACATGTAAGAGAAGGCTATAGTCGGACGGGGCCGACCATGTTATACTCTACACCACTTCCTATAGGCACTAGTTTTCCATGAAATTTATTTTATGTGTTTGTGAGAAAAATCAAAAAACAAATCTCGTTCAAAGTTAACATTTTTTAGAATGTTTTTAGGGTTTTACGATTTTGCTTGGAAACCGCAAGTCCTATGGGAATGTTGTAGCAGTGAAAATTCTTTACAAGATTGATTCGTAGGTTTTAACGTTTTCGAGATATAAAAGTTCAAATTGGGACAATCGCCTCCCTATAAAACAATGTCATGCACGGTGCGCCTTAACTATAATTGTTCCACAAACATCCCAGATGGGACAAGGGAGACTTCTCTCATATCAATGAGTGCACGCCGATTCATATTGGCTCAATGATATGGGACCTACTTTTTATTGCCGAGTCCGAACGGCGTGTCTACGACACCACTTGTAGAGAAGTTTTTCATGGCTTAAATACTCAGGAAATGTCGCCAGCATTACTGAGGGGGAATTTTGCCACCGTTGAAAATTTGATGTTCTTTGGCCTGGGATTCGAACCGCAGACCTTCTGAGTGCAAGGCGGACGTGCTAACCATTGCACCACGGTGACCCCCATGGTGGTGCGCCTTAACTATCTTTAAATAAAAACCGCTTACACCTAGGAAGTTTTTGCGGATTCTGAAACAATAATGTTCATAGATGAGAAAAAACAAACAAAAAATCGCTGCAGGAATTTTAAAACAAATCGCGGTCAAAGCCCACACTTATAGGTTTTTTTATTCAAGTGCTATCGAAATGGGACTAAAGAAAATGTTGTAGAGAATTTTCACTGCTACAACAAGCAAAATTGTGAAAACCTAAAAAAGGCGATTTATCGCGATTTATTTAAAAAGCTCTCCGGCGATTCCTTTTTGTTTTTTGGATTTTCCTCATCTATGTATGTACATTGTAGATGTAAACACCTTTCTTTCATTCTTAGGTGTAAACACCTTTCATTTAAAGATAGCTCAGGCGAACAGTGCGAATC
This sequence comes from Musca autumnalis, assembly GCF_047663935.1. Taxonomy (NCBI): domain Eukaryota; kingdom Metazoa; phylum Arthropoda; class Insecta; order Diptera; family Muscidae; genus Musca; species Musca autumnalis. The sequence continues at coordinate 131,830,191 of NW_027411755.1, read as the reverse complement.
GATCATAAAAAACAATATTTCGAGGTATTACATCACTTTTTACCAAAGCGAGGTTTGTACGAGGTACGAGGTTTGTAATTTGCACAATTTAAAAAAAAGAATTTCTCTACCATGATTGTAAAACTTTTCTGTCATGATTGCGACATTTTTTTGCATGGAAGGTAAATATATTTAAAATATGTAACAAAAATTATATATTGATATTTTCCGAAAACAAATTATAGTCAATATCATTATTGGCATTTTAATTGACCAAACCTCTTACATCGTGCAAATAGTTGTCAGTATTGAACTATAACTGCGACATCTAGACATATGTATATATATTAGGCTGCAACTCTGTTATCTGACCATGAATGTCAATATAATTGCCTTCAATGGAAAGGTCAAGAGTCCCTCTTCTGAATTTATATTACGTGTGTGGGACATATCTTCCAGGAGTTCTGGTTAACCCGCTAAATATTATCTGATCATCACGATAAATTGCAAGCTACTTCTTTACATAAAATTTCGGGGTGATCAGACTACCATTGCGATCTGCAGAGTCGCTTCAAAATTGGATAAAAATATTGTTTTTGGTCAATTTCACGCCCTAATTAATTCCAAATTTCGTAAAGATTGGTCTATAATTGCGGCCTGTAATTTGATTACAATTTTTATTGGACGGACGCACAGTGGGAAAAAGTAACGATCTAGAGTGCGGAAAATAAAAAATGGACTTGAAAGAAACTAAAAAACGTTAGTACAGTATAGAACTAGAGTGTTCACTGTACTTAATGGCATATATAATAAATATAGTTAGTCAGAACGGAATAACGGTACATTAAAAATATATTTTTGACCTTTTTTAACTGTAAAATTGCGATAGACGCGTGAATTCTGTGAATATATTTTTGTGGACACTTTTAAATTTTTGATATACCGTAATGGTATTTAAATAAATAAAATAGTTTTATAACCACTAAGTTATTTATATTTACATGTTTCGTGCTAAATTAATGTGAGGTCAATATTTTAAATTTCTGCAATTAAAACTAGGTGTTAGTGTGGGAATCCATCGAGTTCTGCTTCGTTATATCGGTCCACTCCTTCCGGTACATCCCCCACAAAAGTTCGAAAATGTTCGGAAAACGTGTACGTACGATAACTCTTGAAGGGAGTAACCGATTTGGTTACTGCTTCTGGTACCTCCCACACATAATTTCGGATAAGTTCAGTTTAGGACCTGCTCTCGAATCGATTTTTTGATTTTTGTTTTAGCAACTTATATTCACCGCCCCATACACGACGGTAAAAGTTTCATCAGGGGCAAGTCCATACTTCTTGAGAAAATAGCCTGAAAGTTGCAAAAAACCCCTATGACACCGTGTGTAGTGATTGGAGCGCAAGATAACTCTCGAACGGATCTGCCGATTCCGTCCAAAATTTGGCCTTAGTAATATTTTGTCCAAACATAGTTTAAGTTCGAAGATAAGCCATATCGGTCTACTCCTTCAGGTACCTCCCCCACAAAAGTTCAAAAATGTTCGAAAAAATTGTTCGTACGGTAACTCTTGAAGGGAGTGGCCGAACTGGTCCATACTTCACACATCCTAATATATCTACCAGATATAGATCAGGTTAAAATATGGACTATATTTGTCCACTCATCTGGCACCACCCACACAAAATTTCGGATAAGTTCACTTTAAGACCTGCTACCGAATCACTTTGGTTTTTTTTTGAAGCAACTTGCATTCGCTGCCTCAATTACGATGGTAAAAGTTTTTTCAGGGACAAGTCCATACTTCTTGAGCAAACAGCCCGAAGGTTGTAAAAACCACCTATGGCACCACATGTAGTGGCTGGAGACACACTTCCTTAATGGTCAATCCATTCCTTTAAGTATCTCCTCCGCAAAACGTTTGATCTTTAATCCTAATCAACATTTTTGTCGGTTCATACGCCCAAAATTTTTTAAACCACCTAAATACATATGTTTTTTGGAAATAAAAATTGTTTCAATATTCACAGGTTGAGGGTATATCTCTGTCGGCAAAGCCGACTGATACTTTTTAACTTGATATTACTAAAATGTGCAGAATGGTGCGATTTTGAACTCTTATTATACCCTCCACCATAAATTATGTATATTCGAATTAGATTTCAGCCATTTCGGTGCGATAGTGAGGTCACACCATCAAAATACCGAAAATCGGGAGGTACCGATCTATGGGGGCTATATGAAGACGTGGGCATATACTGATAAATTTCAGGTGAAAAGTTGTATAACCCCAACGATGACTAAATACAAAATTTCCATGTCGGTGGGATATTAAAGCCATAATCTTTAAAATACCGAAAATCGGGTGGTACTGCCCTATGGGGGCAGTATTAAAAAGTGGATCTGTACCGACCATTCTCTGTCGGAATATGTTATATCCCCAACAAAGACTAAATGCCCAATTTCAGCAAATTTCAGTTGGATAATGCAGCTAAAATCATGAAAATTTCCAAAATCGGGAGGTATCGTTCTATGGCAGTTACACCAAAAATATATAAAAACAAGTAAGCAAAGGTTATAGCAGGACGGGGCCGACCATATAATACCCTACACCACTGCCCCTGGGAATTAGCTTTCAGCAAATCAAAATTCCTTTATGGAACAAATAAGCTTATTGTTAGAAATAACTTTGTCGATTCTGCCACCTTATCACATTAAGCTTGGGGCCTACAGTTTATCGCCGAGTACGAACGGCGTGTCATAAGACACCACTTTTAGAGATGTTTTATATGGCTGAAATAATCAGAAAATGTCGCCAACATTACTGAGGTGTATTTTGCCACAGTTGAAAGTTTGATGTTACCTCGCCGGGTAATCGAACCCACGACATTCTGTGTACAAGACGGCTATGAAGCTCCACTCTATGGAATAATATTAGAAACGAAGATACGTAATGATATTTTTGCTTTGAGCATATTAAATGTCTCCGAAGTCTATTCTTCAAAAATCAAATAATGTAAAAGCTCCATGTTTTGACATGTATAATAGGGTGCCCACGTGGTGCAATGGTATGCACACCCGCCTCTCACGCTGAATGCCCGGGTTCGGTTCCTAGGCCAGGCCACAAGAAATTTTCAACTCAATAATTATGGAGACATTTTCAGAGTACTTTAGCCATGAAAAACTTCTCAACATGCGGTGTCGTTTAGACTCGGCGATAAACAGTAGGTCCGTTATCGTTGAGCTAGCATGAATCGGGGTGCACTTATTCATATGAGAGAAGCCTCCCTTGTTCCTTCTGGGATATTTGTGGAACTATTATGTACATATATCATTATACATTTCTAATAAAAGTTCAAAAATTGGAAAATTGACATTGGTAGCCCCTTCTGATACATCTATTACTTTTATTTGAATATCAGGTTCCTTTTTTTAATACACCTATAATATACACTAGCGATCAACTGAATAGGTTTGATTTTTTTCTTTTTATATGTTAAGGTATCTTCTGATGTGTTTGTATTACAGACCCATACTATTTAGTTTTTGAGAGTCCTATACTATGCCAACATTCCCAAGAAAAAACTTGACGGTGTTGTTATATTTTCAGAAAATATCCCAATTATAATAAAAAATGTACAAAAAGAGTCCAATTTTTGCGGTCATCAGAATAGGTTTGAATCACATAAAATTGAAAAATTGTACTACCCAAGCAAATATTGCGCAGTTTTTTGGTTTAGTTTAGTAAAATTGAACATTCTGATAAATCCTACAACAAATTTGACACGCTTTATTTGGAATGTGGGTTCAATTCTCAACATGGAAAAGTTACCAAGAACTTTCAGATTAAACCAAGATATATTCAAACAAAAACGTTTTATAAACTTGCTTTAAATGACTTTTTGATTTCGTTAGATCTCTCTTGATCTTCGAAAATTGTCTGAAAGCAAATACCAAGTGTAGCCATATTATTAGGATCGATAAAAAAGAAATAGTTCATTGTCGATATATATTGTGATATCAAAAATATATTTTAACCGGGAAAAAACTACTTATAATGAGTAGAAATTCAAATAATTAGCATGCAAACAAATGTATGACTTCCAAAAGTATTCATATTTAATTATACGCGAGGTGGGGTGGGAGCCTTCACCAAAATTAATATTTCTGATATTCAAAGTTCTCAGGGTGTTTGTTGTCAACGTGTATGCTCCACTTCTCCAGATAAAGCGTGCTTACCAATACTCCATCACGCGAACCACTTCCGTGTTGATAGCCTTGTGGTTTCCTGACGGACATTAGTTAGGATTTTCAATGCCCTTAGCGAAAAGCGGGTTGCTGCTTTGTGGCACGACAGCATTGAGCGTATAACAAAGCGTCTTGCAATACCTTTTGAGTTATGCTTCCGTTTGCTTGTTAATGCAGCACTGTCACCCTACTACTCTCTTGAAGCAACTTTAAATGAAAGGAGCTTATACCTGGGAAGTTGTTGCGGATTCTGAAACTGCAATGTACATAAATGAGGAAAATCAAAAAAAAAAAAAAAAACAAGTGAGCAAAGGCTATAGTCGGGACGGGGCCGACCATGTGTTACACTACACTAAAACCCCTGTGCATAAGCTTTTCACTGGTAAACATTTCTTTTAGGGAATATAATCCGAATACCATCAAACATAAAATGCCTTTTTCTCTCGGGACCTCCATAAGCAACCAAAATTCGTGACCATCCGATCAAAATTGCGACCTGTTGCGTGATTGCAAAAAATGGAAGAATTGGATGCATTGTGGTATCTCCCTTGTTTGGCCACCTTCGCCAACCTACTTTACACCAATTTATAGGTAATATTTTCTTCTTCTATTGACAGGCTTTGCCGTTGGAATCCTATATTCACAAAAAATAAAACTTTGAATTTGTCTCCACATGAGTTTTTCCCCATTCTGACCCCTAAATATTATCCGACTATCACTACAATCAAAAGGCTTCTTCCTCTGTGTGGCCCGCATCTACCCCCAAAATCTAGTGACTATCCGATCAAAATTCCAACCGGTAGCGTGATTACAAAAAATTAAAAAAAATGGATATATTACTTACTTTTGCGATATCTCGGTTGTTTGCTCACCTACGCCAACATACATTGCATCAATATAAAGGAGATCTTTTCTTCTACCATTGGCGGGCTTTCTTTTTGGAATACTCTTACCAGAAGCGGAGATATTCTCATAAGAAAAAAACGTAGACTTTTCTCCACATAAGCTTTTTGCTTATTCCGACTCCTGAATATTATCCGACCATCACCAAACTTAATAGGCTTCTCCCTCTGTGGGACTCGCATCAACTCCCAAAAAATTCGTGACCATCCGATCAAAATTGCGACCTGTAGTGTGATTACAAAAAAATCGGAAAATGGGATGCATTACCGACTATTGCGATATTTCTGTTATTTGACCACCTACGACACCCTACTGTACATCGTTGTAAAGGTGATATTTTCTACTCTCCTTGCCAGGTTTTGCTTTTGATATACCTCTTAAAGAAACAGAGCTATTGGCTTTGAAATAAAACATTGACCTTTTCTCTAAATAAGTTATTGCCAATTTCGACCCCTGAATATTATCCGACCATCATCAAAATCAATAGGCTTCTTCCTCTGTGGGACTCCCATTAACTGCCAAAATTTCGTGACGATCCGATCGAAATTGCGACCTGTAGCGCGATTTTGAAAAAAAAATTGAAAAATGGGACTATTGCTATATCTCCGTTATTTGGCCAACTACGCCAACCCGCTTTGAATCATTGTAAATGTGGGATATTCTTCTTTCATAGTCATTTTCATTTGAAAAAAAAAATTGAAAAATGGGATGTATTACCGACTATTGCGATTTCTTCCTTGTTTGACCAACTGCTACAACCTACTATACATCGTTGTAAAGGTGATGTTTTTTACTTTCATTAGCAGGTTTTGCTTTTGATATACCCATTATCGATGCGGAGATATTCGCTTTGAAATAAAACGTTGACTTTTTCCCCAAATAAGTTTTTTGCCCATTCCGACCCCTGAATATTATCCGACCATCACCAAAATCAATAGGCTTCTTCCCCTCCGGGACCCTCATCAACGCCCAAAATTTGGTGACGATCCGATCAGAATTGCGACCTGTAGCGTGATTACAAGGTTTAGATGGACAGACGGACAGACGGACGGACGGACACACATAGTCAGATCGAGTCAGCTCGTCGACCATTATTTCGATGCGTTACAAACTTTTTGGCCAAAACCAACTTATAATACCCTCCCCACATAGTGGTGTAGGGTATAAAAATCGCCGGAGCGCTTTTTAAATAAATCGCGATCAAAGTTCACATTTTTAGGGTTTCACGATTTTGCTTGGAAACCGCAAATCCTATCGAAATTGGATTAGAAAAATATTGTAGCTGTTAAAATTTTTTTACAAGATCGACCATTATGATATTTTCGTAGGTTTAACCATTTTTGAGATATGGAAATTCAAATTGGCACAATACACATACTGTATCGCCTCCTTATAAAACAATGCCATGTATGCTGCACCTTAACTAACTTTAAATAAAAACCGCTTACACCTGGAAAGTTTTTGTGGATTCTTAAACAGATGAGAAAAATATAAAAAAGAAAAAAATCGCTGTGATGATCTCGATTTTGAGATGTGTGTCCGTCTGTCCATTATAAATTGTAATCAAACTCCAGGCCGCAATTATGGACGGATCGTCACGAAATTTTGTATGGAGGTCGGGTTCAGACCCTATTTTTATTGGTGATGATCGTGAAATATTTAGTGGGTGAAAAGGACCAAAAATATATTATTTATACAGATGCTTGCAATTTGAGATGCCGATCAGATAATATTTAGAGGTTTAAATGGACCACAACTTTTGTGTGAGTTATATTTGGAAGATGATCTCTTGACCTTTCCATTGATGTCAATTATGTTGATGTACGTGATCAGATAACAGAGTTACAGTCTAATATATCCAGTTTTTTGTTTGTAGTGTTATCATAAACACGCTAGAGGCCGCAATTACAGCTCAATATTCGTGAAATTTTGCTGGAGGTGAGAGTTTAGGTTGAAGAAAATGCCTATAATTTTGCATGATGATCTGATATTATTTAACGGGTGACATAGACCATTACTTTCATATGAAAAATACACAAGTTTTATTTTTGGTCTATATTTTAATTCCTGGAGGGCATATACCGGCAAAGTAGCCTACATATGGGAAAATAACTGATGACCTTTCCCCTGATGCAAATTGCAATAATGTGTCTGTTAGATTACGGGCCTACTGTCTAATATATAATGGGTTTTGTGTAGAGAACCACAATTTCCTCCCATGCTACAAATTGTCTCTATCATGACAGAGCAATTTTCAGTTCAGTTGTCCAATTGAATGTTTTGTACAAATATTGCGCATGGGGTCCCCTCGCCACCTATTTTATACCTCAGGATTTACAGTAAAGGAGATACATACAAAATACGACCAAAGATGTGTCTCATCGAAATAATGGTTTTTCGAAAAAAAATTGAACTTGGGGTCTACCAAGTTCATACACTCCACGTCAGTAGAATAGAACACCTACATTTTTGTTAATGTTCGCTTATTTATCCCAAAATGAATGAATCTTTGTTTTTAATTTTGTGGGGATTTAAAGTCTATGTTGTTCCGTATCAAACACAGAAAAAATTATGTTTCTAGCTTTTCGCGAAATGATTTTCTGAAAAATAGATATTTATTTTTGGTTATCAGGATAGAACAGTCACTTTATTTTCGCGAATTTTTGAGATATTAACGTCGAAATTTCTTTCAGTCGATAAAACAAGGCTTTCTAATCATTTTCCACCAAAGAAAACCTTAAAACTATTCCGCGGACACCGAAATAACAGCGTTAAAGGGTTTAATTTGACAGATATTTGAAACATCTCGGAATATCAATAGGAGTCGCGTAGTTATGTCATATTTCTTCACAATAAGATAGAATATGACACAGACAAGCTTGGCGGATACAATCGAGTGCTTCGGATGCTGATAAGATGGAACATTTTTAAAATAATTATGAAAAGCGTCAAAATTTCTCATAAGAACCATGACGATTTGTTCAATAAAACGGTTTTCCGCGAACAAGTCTGCCGTTCAACGGTTTGGAAATAGGCTCCAGATTTGAAGGAAGATAATCTGATACGAAAACAACCGTTATTTTCATACATTGAGAGAAATTTTAGTACTTTTTAAAACAACATACGAAACCTAAAACCTCAATTTCCAGGACTGTGTTTTTCCGCGAAAACGGGTCTTTTACATTTGCGAGTTCAGTTAAAAAAAGTACTAATTCGTAAAATCCGGTATGGAGAGCATAACCTGGTCCATTTATATTGGAGCATAACACTGTTGAGAACAGTCGCGGACACCGAAATAAGAACACATATAAAATTCAAAGTCCAAAGGGTGTGTTCAATTTGAAAATGAGCTAAAATTTCCCTCAGTGTATTTTTTTCGAAAAATTATGTGAACGATAAATCCAACACAAAATTCGGAATAGTGAAATTTAAGAGTCCTCTCGAATCATTTTGAATTTTTTTCAGCAGATTGCCCTTGCGGTCCCCTTTACGATGATGGGATTATGGCCGAAAAGCTCCAAGAAACCCTGAAAAACAAACAAGAAACCTAAACAAGTAAAAAAGCGTTAAGTTCGGCCGGGCAGAACTTTTCATACCCTCCACCATAAAATATTCTGAACTAAACTGGAATAATTAGATTTCATTTCATACGTTAAAATGTCAGATAATGTAAATAAAATGCTTTATTCGGGAGGCCCTTTTTTATGGTGCCTATATTTAATTATGTATGTTGGCAATTTTTGGTGGGATAGAAATTGGGAGGTACCGTTATATAGGGGTGACAGTTTTTGATGGGAGCCTTTAATGTCAAATAACTCGTAATTCGGTTAAAAATTGTAGCTAAAATCCTCAAAATACCGAAAATCATTACATAACGTGAGAACTTCAAATGTCATTAACAGCTAGTTCGGAGGTACCCCTATATGTGGGCTATACGAAAATATGAAATAAAATGAACAATTTTTGTTGCATAATTTTTGTTGGCTCTTAAATTTCAAATTACAGAAAGTTCGTCTAAAAAATAAAGCTAGGGTACGGAAATCGGGAGGTTTGTTTTGGATCTATACCAAAAGATGGACCTACGCTTTTGTTGCATAATTTTTGTTGGCTCTTAAATTTCAAATTACAGTTAGTTCGTCTAAAAAATAAAGCTAGGGTACGGAAATCGGGAGGTTTGTTTTGGATCTATACCAAAAGAAGGACCTACGTTCGGTTAAACATTTTAAGTAAAATGCTCAAAGTACCGAAAATCGGGAGGTATCGTTATACTGAGGCTATGTTGAAAATTGTTGATGCAGATTTGTGGTGACCACTACAACCTTCAAATGTCAAATTACAGTTAGTTCGGTTAAAAATTTTAGCTAAAATTGCCAAATTACTGAAAATCGGGAGGTACCGTTGTATAGGGCTATACCGAAACATGGACCTATGTTCATATTTTTTCGAATATAAGTTTTTTGGTCACTTAGAACCCTAAATATCAAATTAAAGCTAATTCGGTCTAGAAATGTGACTTAAAACGTCATAATACCTGAAATCGGGCGGTACCGTTATATGGGGGCTATACCAAAACGTGGTCCTATGTCCAAAAGTTTTGTTATATAAGTTTATGGACACTTACGAACCCTCAATGTCAAATTATAGCTAAATCGGTCTGAAAATGTAGCCAAAAACGTCAAAATACCGTAAATCGGGGGTACCGTTATACGGGGGCTATACCAAAACGTGGACATATGTCCACATTTTGTTATATAAGTTTATTGACACTTAAGAACCCTAAATGTCAAATTATAGCTTAGTCGGTCTGAAAATGTAACTAAAAACGTCAAAATGCCGTAAATCGGGGGGTACCTTTATATGGGGGCTATACCAAAACGTGGACCTATGTCCACAAGATTTGTTATATAAGTTTTTTGACACTTAAGAACCCTAAATGTCAAATTATAGCTAAATCGGTCTGAAAATGTAGCTAAAAACGTCAAAATACCGTAAATCGGGGGGTACCGTTATATGGGGGTTATACCAAAACGTGGACCGATATAGCCCATCATCGAACTTGACCTGCCTTGAGCGTCCTATCTGCATTTTTGTGGATGCTAGAGTGATTACCACAGACGGACGGACGGAATATATATACTTTATAGGGTCGCAAATGAGTATTTCAATGCGTTACAAACGGAAAAACAAACTTAATATACCCTCCATACTATGGTGGAGGGTATAATAAAATGGCAAAACCGCAAATAATTACTTTGCACATCGTATTGTTTCATCTATTTGAATTACGTTCTTTTCGCGGTCGCTATTGCAACGATACAATTTTTCCGGGGTAAATCCATTCTCCCTGAAATAATGGTCCAAGAGAGGGACAAGGGAGGCTTCTCTTATATCAATGGATTCATATTAAGTTATTGATATGTGACCTAGTTTTTATCGCCTAGTCCGAACGGCGTGTCCTAAGTTGCCACTTGTAGGACGTTTTTCATGGCTGAAATACTCAGGAAATATCGCCAACATTACAAAGGGGTATTTTGCCACCGTTGAAAATTTAGTGTGGCCAGGCCTGGGAATCGAACCCGGACATTCAGCGTCCAAGGCGGTTGAACGTAGCTAATTCCTAGAGGTTGTGGTGTAGCGTATCACATGGTCGGCCCGTCTGAGTGTAGCCTTTGCTTACTTTTTTTTCAAATGTTATTTTATGAATTCCAAATGTTTAAACACGAAAGAGATACGTAAGAATACTGTTAATATCTTTTCTATAAATGTGAAGTTTTCGCTAACGAAGTGGCGGGCACATGCTCCGATTATCCGATTATCCAGCTATATTTGTTATAATTTAAATGTAGGTAATTAAATTTGTCATACTTATAATTTCTGCTACGAACTTACATATTTTTCTTTCTTCTTGCTTATGCATTTGCCCTTTATTCCATGCAATTTCAAACAAATCCTTTCATCATTCAATTAGTGAATATGTACCTCATTCATCAGAAGACATCCAACTTCGTTGGTTCTCTGCACATTCAAATGTTACATACATATACACAAAACATAACCGGAAGACCCTGCTTTGTTTTTAATCCTTTAAAAAATGAAAAATTATGAAATTACCATAAACTTGTGAATGAAAGGAATTCTCTTTTGCCATGCGATAATAATGCAATTTCAATTGAACGTTGTAAGGCACACATCTGTACCCTGCTAGCATTTGGAAGTGAGTTTCTCACTCTATCTACAAAAAGTAATCGCAATCGACTCTTATTTTCTGTAAAAGAACGACACTTTGGAATTTTACAATAACAAACTTATTGCAGTGCAGTTTGATCGTCTTGAATAACTACTAGTGTCAGCGAAAAATATGGAAATGAGATTATTGATTGTTTACACAAACAATCTTTAAGGCGTACGACTATCGCGTGTGCAGACACTTTCTATCGCCTATGCAGACACTACTGATTGTTTACATTCACTTATGAAGTGTGCAAACTTGAATTAATATAAGCCATTAGTCTACCCGATGCTTATATGACACGGTGGCGCAGTGGTTCGCTTTGCACTCTTAATGTCCCGGGTTTGATTCCCAGGCCAGGACAGACAACATAACATTTTTAACATGACATAATTGAAATAGGCGACAATTTCAACTAAGAAAAGTTCTTTAAAAACATATGTACGATGGAAAAATAATTAAAATAATAAAAAAATAAAAGAATAATAGCAAAGAAAAAAAAAAAAAAATTCGTCACTACCATTTTGTATCGATAATATATCTTTCAGGAGCCACTAAATCGACATTCACAAGTAGTGTCTAGGCCGTGGTTCATTTTTTCCCGCCCGGTGAGCCTTCATCGATAAGAATGCGAGCTCGCGAACGAGTGCTTCTCTCGTCATGCAGTGACCATTTCGAGTAATGTGCGATTGGAAATGCTTGCAGATGCATCTACATGTGTAGCACTACTGTGTTTTGAGTAGGAAGTAATGTCAGTAATATGACGCGAATGTCGTTGCGCTAACTATGACTCACCGCAGTAAAAATTCTTAATAAATTCTTCGTCTTTTGTTTTCTGTCGATTTCCCTGAATTCTTTTCATTTTTATTTTTGCGCAGTACTTGTGTTGGTTCTATTATTTTTTGTTTCCTACAACAATTGTGTTAGCAGGAAATTAAAAAACTCATTTTCCCCCCAAGGCAGTTAAGGGACTTTTAATGCTGCCAACAGCCTTTTGGAACAATTATCATTTATTAAGTTATGCAAAATCTAAGGCAAAACGAAGAAGAAAATGAAAAGGCTTGTAATGAAAGCCAACAAATTTTAAAAGTGATAATATTTAAAAAGAATTTCTTAAGGTATTTCCGAATCTCCGGAGTTTATTTAAAGGATTAAATGCTAATAAGAACAAGTAAGTTTGGCCAGGCCGAACTTGTAATACCCTCCACCATAAGTTGTATTGAAGTAAAATGGAACAATTAGTTTCCTTCGTCGATCTATACCTACAAATTTCTGGCGGAAAGTTTTTAGACTTAAGGAGACTAAATACCAAATTTCCGATATTTGGGAAAACCGTCAAAATACCGAAAATCAAGAGGTACGCTTATATGGGGGATATAGGAACCCACGAACCTATACTGATAATTCTCTTCCGGAATATTTTATAACCCCATGGAAGACTAAATAACAAATTTCATTTTTTGGTCGGATATTGACCACAAAACCTTCAGAATTACGAAAATCGGGAGGTACCGTTCTATGAGACTATAACAAAACGTGGACCTTTACCGACGAATTTCAGTCAGAAAGGCTTTTACTCCCAACAAAGACTAAATTCCAAATTTCAACCATTTTGGTGGGTTCCTGTGGCCACAACCTTCAAAATACGGAAAATCGGGAGGTACCGTTCTACGGGGACTATATGACGACTTAGAGTTTTATCCTGATCAAGAATATATACCTTATAGGGTCTCCGATGTATATTTCGATGTGTTACAAACTGAATGACAAAATTTAATTATAGTGCGATTTCAATGATCACCATTAAACATACATCATTCTATGCCATATCAGTGGATGTACCATCGCCCTCAGTTTTTAGAAAAGATCTGTTATATCTCCGGATTCGCGAACGTTCTTAAATATATATGTTTCTAAGTAGAATTGACACCTCCGAAATGCGTCTAAATACGCGATATTTTCAAAAACATTTTTTGCAGATTTTCGAATCTAGATTTCCGATCTATTGGATAGATTCAGAACGTAAACAAAATAAATTTACGCGGGTTTCCACTGAAATCGAATGGCATTTGTAAATTTTATATTAAAAAAACAGCACAAAAATTTCGACTTTGAGCATAGATTGCTGTGATCCTTTGAAGGTTACACGCCCAAGTTATACATTAAAAAAATGCGAAATTGCGAGTACTACAATCACATATTAATCCCGATTAGAGCAAAAATTAAAAAAAAAAATTAATTTTTTAGTCTTCAAAATGTCAGCATCCGCTTGAAGTATATACAGTGCATATATTAAAAATCATACATTAGAAACCTCATCTCTTAAGTGTATTATTTAACTTCTTCCGTGAGCATTCAATTCTATATTGTGTTGTAAAGTCACTAATCGTAAATTAACACGAAAAAACTCGTTTCCTTCAACGCTTTTTCCTATATTTTACATTAATTCGACCACAGCTTCCGCTCAAATTTTTATTTTAAGAAACCCATCGGTGAATCGGGCTAAAACAGTTTATTTTACCGAAATGAGTTCAAAAGTTATGTATAGTACAACTGTTTGCGAGTTACAATACCCCAGACTTCAGTTTCAACATAAGTTAATGTTCTACATAAAGGTCGATATAGCTCCAATGGGACAATGCACTGGCCGTACCGCCTCCTTATAAACCAATGTCATGCACGGTGCCCCTTAACTAACTTTAAATGAAAGCCGCTTACACCATTCTTCATAGATAAGAAAAATCGCTGGAGGGATTTTCAGGTTTTTAGGTTGTAGCAGTGAAAATTATCTACAACACTAGCAGACCGCAGTCCGCGTTGCTGGCCCGACGTAATTCGTTTTATTGAATTTTTTTTTGGACTTTATGCTTGACAATTCAAAAATAGGTATTTTCTACCTCATTTCTTCGATCCAAATATAGCGATTATAAAACAGTAGGCTCCCGAAATTCGTGTACAAGTAAATATATTCCACGGGATATTCCTGAACATTTTCTGAAAATTGCATGAAATTAGGTTCCGAAGTTTTGGAAAAGATAAACATATTTAAAAATGGGCAGAGTCCGCTATTTTGGCCCCAAATATGTACCTATTCAGACGTAACATATTTATAAAAGTGGGCGTGGTCAGGTCTTTGGGTCCTAAAAAAGTAGGTAACGTCGGAGGTACAACCACATTATTTCCCAAATTAATTTCGCAATTATTGTAAAAATAGAATTTCAACAAAATATGTAGCCTATTTTCACCAGGGGCCATCGCTCTACATTCCCTGACAATTTCAGGAAAATCAGTTTGGTAGCTTTTGTAGAAAAGATTCAAACTTAAAATTGAAAAAATTGGGCGTAAAAGTGGACATGGTCAAATTTGCATAAAAACCTAAGTTGGGTTATGAGGAACATTTCAAAGAAAGAATTATCCAAATCGGTCCAGCCGTTTTCAACTGATGCCATTACGAACGAACGACATTTGATTTTTATTTATATAGATTTTCTTCAGTCCCTAAAAACCCTGAATTTCGACCGCGATTTATTTAAAAAGCCTCTCATCTATGAACATTGTAGTTTCAGAATCCGCAAAAACTTCCCAGGTGTAGGCACATTTCATTTAAAGTTATTTCAGGCGCACCGTGTCATTAATAGAGAGGAATACGAGGTTAAGCCATTGGGGTAATAATCCTTTTCTTTTGCAGGATCTAACGGGATTCTGTTAAGCCGGATCTTAAGGAGCTTAAAAATGCAGTGAGGCTTCGAGCAGGTATTTATACAGCACACTATGGTAAGAGGTATTATGTGGTTGTGCATTTTTATGTAAATTACAAAAAGAAGATAGATATACCCCTAGTTCCTTTTTGGGATTTCCCTGCAAGCAAAAACTATCGCGGAAGTGACTTAGGCGTGTCGCCCAGGGCGATGAAAACAGTCGCGGCGATAGTCGCGGAAGGCACACTGGAGTGCCCTCCGTTGTGAAGAAATGAACCACGCCGGCGTGTCGTCTTGGAGGTCACTCCTGGGACACTTCTGGAAGATCGTTTCCGCGATAGTTCTTGGAATTAAAAGAAAAATATTCTTTTTTATTTTTTCGATTTATTTATATTTTTTTTTTCTATTTTTAAGTACGCTTTGGTAGAGAAATTATTCTTTGGAAATTACGCCTACATTAATTTTGTCATTTTAAAAATGTGAAGTTTTGTTGCCTGACTTGGGAAGCGAACCCGGACCTTCAGAGTGCAAAGCGAGTATGCTTACCATTGCACCAACGTCTCATATAATAATCACTTGGAAAATGTTCTATATTTGTTCAATGTGTTGAATCATTAAATAAATGTAAACAATCGTCTTGGAAGTCACTCGGAAGTCACTCCGAAGTGTCGTTACATGCGATAAAAGGTAATCACAAGGAGGCAATAGAAATTGTTTGTGTAATTCACCAACGATCTTCCTTGGCGTGTCTCCGGAGTGACTTCCTAGGCGAGGGAGTGAGTGAGTCACTTCCAAATGCTGGCAGGGTTTATGTACATAGAATCACTTTCTAAGTCGATTTATGTATGTCCGTCCGTCTGTTCGTGTATTTTTGTAATCAAAGTACAGGTCGCAAATTTTCGCCCGATTTTAGGTATTTGGTTCACCAACCACACTAATAAAAGTTTGCCAAATTGTATTATCAACATAGGTCAATGTTTTGGTATAGCCCTGATATAAATTGACTCCCGATTTTCGGTATTTTTGTGATTTTAGCTACACTTTTGGACCGCACTACCTGTAATTATACCCTATACCACAATGTGGAAAAGGGTATTATAAGTTTGTTTTGGTAAAAATTCATGTAACACCGCGAAATATTCGTCGGAGACCCCCAATGTGGTATACCAAACTTGATATCTCGACGAGATAAAGCGATTTTGAGATGTGTGTCCGTCCGTCAGTCAGTCCGTCCGTCCGTCCGTCCGTCCGTCCGTCCGTCTGTCCATTATAAATTGTAAACACGCTCCAGGCCGCAATTATGGACCGATCGTCACGAAATTTTGTATGGAGGTCGGGTTCAGACCAGAATAGATCCCTATTCTTATTGGTGATGATCGTGAAATATTTAGCGGGTGAAATGGACCAAAAACATAATATTTATCCAATTTTCTATCGGCTCTGTAGGTCTCAATAATAGTCCGATCAACGCGTAATTTTAAATAAGGTAAGAGTATATCACAAAAGAGAAGCTTGCAATTTGAGATGGCGATCGGATAATATTTAGAGGGTTAAATGGACCAAAACGTTTGTGTGAAAATTGTGAAAATTTTTAATATACAGCTTATATCTTAATTCCTGGAAGTGACATTTCGGACAAGTGAGATATACTTGAAAGTGGAACGCTTGACCTTTCAATTAATGCCAATTAAGTTGGTGTGCATGATCAGATAACAGAGTTACAGCCTAATATATTCCGTTATTTGTTTGTAGTGTAATAATAAACTCGCTAGAAGTCGCAATTACACATCAATAGTCACGAAATTTTGCACCGGGTATGAAAAATATAAAAATTTTATTTTAGGTCGATATTTTAATTCCTTGTGGACCTATATATTTCGCAAAGTAGCCTACATATGAAAAAAAAAACTACTGACCTTTCCTCTGATGTAAATTGCAATAAAGTGTTTGCTAGATAACGGGCCTACTGCCTAATATTTAATGGATTCTGTGTAGAGAACCACCTTTTTATCCCATGCTACTTATTGTCTCTCAAAAAGTTTATGTAACACCACGAAATATTCGTCCTAGACCCTTTATTTGGTATGCCGAAATTCATATCTCGACGAGATAAAGCGATTTAGCGATGTGTGTCCGTCCATTAAAAATTGTAAACAAGCTTAAGGCCGCAATTATGGACCGATTGTAACGAATTTTTTTAAGGAGGTTGGGCTCGGCCCACTATAGAAATGATTAGTTTTTGGTGACCAATGGACCAAAAACAAAATTTTAACCAATTTTGTAGCGGCTCTGTAGGTCAAAATAATAACCCGCAAAATTTTAAACAAAGTTTGAGTTTAAGACGAAGGAGAAGCGTACAAACCAACGTGAAGATCAGATAATACTTAGCGGGTTAAATGGACTGAAACTTTTGTGTGAAATTGGTAAAAATTTCAATAACGTAGCGGTTAAACAACGGAAGTAGTACTACATAATTGGGTTTCATTACATTTTAGTTTGTGTGAACTAAATTTGTCTTTGTCATGCTAGATAACTTTTTGGTTTTGGTAATAAGTATTATACATTACATCTCTGATATTTGATAATAAAATTTCCACAATCATTGAAAAGAAGTTCCGTGGATAGTGGTATAGGGTATCCCATGGTCGGCTCCGTCCGACTATAGACTTTTCTTACTTGTTTAACATTTGAGGTTACCGGTGGTCACAGAGTATCTCCACCAAAAATCGTCAACACGGTTCCATGTTTTGGTATAGCACCAATATAACGGTACCTGTCGATTTTCGGTATTTTGAGGATTTAGCTACATTGTTAGACCGAACTGTCTGTAACTTCGCATATGCGGTTCCCTGTGGTCAGAAAACATCTCCACCGAAAATTTTCAACATAGGTCTATGTTTTGGTATTGCCCCAATATAACGGTACCTCCCGATTTTCGGTTTGTAAGTATTTTATAAATTTTTGGACCTATCTACCTGTAATTTAACTCTTGAGGTTTCCAGTGGTCACAAAATATCTCCACCAGAAATTGTCAACAAAGGTCCATATTTCAGTATAGCCCCATATAACGATATTTCCCGATGTTCTGTATTTTTAAGATTTTAAATACATTTATGGTCCGAACTACCTGTAATTTCACATTTGATATTCATGGTGGTCACAAAACATCTCCACTAAAAATTGTCAACTTAGGTCCATTGTTTTGGTATAGCCCCCATATAACGATTTTATGTATTATGGGGATTTTAGACACATTCTGGGACCGAACTACCAGTTCACACTGGTCCCAACCTGCGACAAAAATCGAAAAATCGATATCAGCAAATAAAAATTCAGCAAATTGTTTCTAAACATTTTATATTTTAATAATCCAGCACTGTTTTTGTAATTTATAACGGTATTTAACAAAACAAAACAAAACAGAAGAAGTTGACATTTACGTATGATCTCTTAAAAACTTTAAAAACATCAGTAATGCTATGTTTACATTTACGAAATCCACTCGATTTCATCTGTCAAATCCATAGGTTAAACGTCAAATGAAATCCAATGGATTTCAGATGAGATTTCATTTGACGTTTGAGCTATTGAATTGACAGATGAAATCGAGTGGATTTCGTAAATGTAAACGTAGCATAAGGTTGTGACTTCTTACAAGGCAAATAACTCAAGATTGAAAGGGTAAAATTATTTTTTTTCTTTCTTAATGGAAGTTTTTGTACAAGGTTTTCTAATTACTTTTACATACAAATTTTTAAACATTATTCGCATAAAATGTGCGATTTTTTTCCAAGTCCTAAAAATTTAAGTTGAGTTTTACTACTCCAAATTTTTTGAAGAATATTCGAATTAGTGTCAAGTTTACAAAAAAATTTGGTTCCGGCTGCATATATTTGCATTTCCGTGTGCGACATTGAAAAAACTGACGATGCCTCTGGTCGTTTCAGTGAATATGCCGTATTACTTACTGTATTCTCAGTTTCTTCTTTGTTTTGTGTTTTAATTTTTTGTTTTGGTTTTTACAGTGTTTTATTTGACTTGCTTCGGTGTGTGTTTAGCTCAAATCTGGTAACTCATTTTTAACACGGTTGCAGTTGACCAATCAAACTAAAACTTTGCACGCTTTTCAGATTTGGATGACAATACACGAATATAAAATCAAAACCAAAATTGGTCCATTTTTACACTGTTTTACAGTGTTTTATCTAATTTGCTTTTCAAATCTAGTAAATAATTTTTCACACAGTTGCAGTTGACCAATCGAACATAAAATTTGCACACATTTCAGATTTGGATGACAATACATGAATATGAAATCAAAACCAATATTGGTCCATTCTTACAGTGTTTTTACGGTGTCTAACTTTACCCACTTTTCAAATCTGGTAACAGATTTTTAAATCGGTTGCAGTTGACCAATCGAAGTAAAACTTTGCACACTTTTCAGATTTAGATGACAATACGTGAATATGAAACCAAAATCAATATGGGTCCATTTTTTCCTATAGCCCCCATATAACGATACCACCCGATTTCCGGTATTTTGCTTTTCAAATCTGGCAACTCATTTTTCACACAGTTGCAGTTGACCAATCGAACTAAAGCTTTGCAAACTTTTCAGATTTCGATGACAATACATGAATATGAAATCAAAACCAGGCTGGGGTTTGAACCCACGTCCTTGAAAAACACAGGAAAAAAGTGTTGTCACGGCGTGTTAGCGTTCAGAGCCAAACTCATAACTTTCAAAGGCAGTGCTAAGCGTTTGTCATGAAAGCACAACTAAATGGGAAAATCCTCATTGTTGTTGTAAAATACAAAACAAAAATGCATTTGAAAGAAGAAAAGTTCGAGGATATCGAAGCCGCTCCACATCCGATATGTCTGAAGAGTCTTTACCGAAGACGAAACATGCATGTCACATAGTGGTGGGTGTGTGGGTTCGAATCGTCGGCTTTCCTTTTTCACTTGCATAATAGATCATAAAGCTCGATTAAAAAATTAATCTTAAAAAATGATCTTCGCCTAAAAAGGCAAAAATTTTCAAATAAATAAAATCAGCTGAGCCAGGCTGGGGTTTGAACCCACGTCCTTGAAAAACACAGGAAAAAAGTGTTGTCACGGCGTGTTAGCGTTCAGAGCCAAACTCATAACTTTCAAAGGCAGTGCTAAGCGTTTGTCATGAAAGCACAACTAAATGGGAAAATCCTCATTGTTGTTGTAAAATACAAAACAAAAATGCATTTGAAAGAAGAAAAGTTCGAGGATATCGAAGCCGCTCCACATCCGATATGTCTGAAGAGTCTTTACCGAAGACGAAACATGCATGTCACATAGTGGTGGGTGTGTGGGTTCGAATCGTCGGCTTTCCTTTTTCACTTGCATAATAGATCATAAAGCTCGATTAAAAAATTAATCTTAAAAAATGATCTTCGCCTAAAAAGGCAAAAATTTTCAAATAAAAAAAAACCAGTATTGGTTAATTTTTACAGTGTTGTACAGTGTTTAATTTTACATGCTTTTTAAATCTGCTAACTCATTTTTAACACAGTTGTAATTTTTTTTTTTTTTTTTCTTATTTATTTTATTGACTGCAACTAGTTCACTAAGACTAACAAGCAATTTTTATCGTGTTCTACATGTTATGGTATATAAGTATACATATGGTAAATAATAATAACAATATGTACAAATTAGGATCCTAAGAGATCATACGGCTTCTTCCGGTTCAGTCTTCGTAGTACACCTTCTTGATTATTGAGGTTTACTGCTTCTGGATTCACATGAGCTCTGATTCTGGCGTCATGTTTTCTAGCAACGTGTTTAATTTCTTCAGATACTGTTCTTACCTGAAGGTCTTTGTGTAGATCGCTGTTCCTTACGTACCAAGGGGCGTTAACCATACTCCTTAGGACTTTATTTTGGAATGTTTGGATCTGATTTATATTATTCTTTTGGGTGCAACCCCAGAGTTGTATTCCATAGAGCCATATTGGTTTTAACTGTTGGTTGTATATTAATAATTTATTTTCTATTGATAAAGTAGACTTTCTGCCTAGTAGACCTTTTAATTTTGACCACTTAATATTGAGTTCCTCTGTTTTCTTCTTTACATGCTCCTTCCATTTTAACTTTGCATCTAGTGTCATTCCTAGATACTTTGCATTGTTTGAGAAAGGTATTTGCAATCCGTCTATGTACACCGGCATATTTTGCACGCGTTTGTTTGTGAAGTTTGTATGTACTGATTTGTTATGGTTTAGTTTTATTCTCCATTCTCTTGTCCATGAGTTTATATTGTTAAGCGCTTGCTGCAGGTTGCAATTTGCTTCTCTTTCTGAATCTGCTATTGTTAGGATTGCAGTATCATCAGCGAAAGTAGCTACAATCGAATTTTGAGGCTCTGGTATATCTTTGGTATATAAAAGGTATAAAATGGGCCCAAGTATACTCCCTTGAGGCACTCCTGTGTTGATTTTTTTCAATTTGGAATATGAATCTTCCAGTTTAACTCGAAAAAATCTGTCTTCTAGGTATGATTTCAAAAACTGAATATAGTTCTCAGGTAAGAATTCACTTAGTTTGCATATTAATCCCGCATGCCACACCTTATCAAATGCTTGAGATACGTCGAGAAAAACTGCCGAACATATTTTTTTATTTTCAAGGGATTGTTCAATGACATTTGTTATACGATGAACTTGATCGATTGTTGAGTGGGAATTTCTAAATCCGAATTGGTGATTAGGAATAAGGTTATAATTTGTAATTATGAGGTTCAGTCGGTTTAAAAACACTTTCTCTTGTAATTTTGACATCATTGGTAAAAGAGATATCGGCATATAAGAAGTAACTTCTGTTGCGGGTTTTCCAGGTTTTGGGATCATTAAAACTTCTGCTACTTTCCAAAGTTTCGGGACATAACTTAGTTTGAAACAGGCATTAAATAATTGGGTAATTTTTGTGAGACAGTTGTACGTAAGTTTTCTCAGTATTTCTGTTGTTATCAGATCGAAGCCTGGACACTTTTTCAGCTTCATGTTTTTGTTTATTTCATTAGGAACTTCACCGATTGTTACTGATGCAAATTCTCCATCCCAATGGTCATTCCTCTGTTCAATGAATTGTGGTTCAGCATTGCAATTCTCTGTAAATGTAGTTTGCAAATGATTTGAAAATAGATCAACCTTTTGATCATTTGTTTTGGCCCATTGTGTGTCGTTGATTCTTAATGGAGTCTTTGTTGTAACAGGTCGTGTTATATTTTTAGTTGCTTTCCATAGAGAAAAATCAGTATTTTTATCGCTTGTAAGTGTTTGAAGATGTTGATGAAACGTAGTATCCTTAAACTGTTTTATATCTGCGCTGAGTTCTTTTGTTAATTTGTTAAGAAGCGTTTTATACGATGGATGACGTGTTTGTTGCCATTTTTTCCGTAGTTTCCGTTTCTGTAGAATTTTTTCTCTTATATAAGCCGGGTATCTATTTTCCATGTGGAATGTAGTTCTACAGGGAGTACTCTGCCAAGCTGCATATTGAATTGTATCTGTAAGTCTCTCAACTTCGTGTTCTAACTCATCTGTGGTAGATGGTTCTTCGTAATGAAAATCAGCATCCCAGAGGATAAACTGAAACTGTTGCCAATCGGTGAGGTTATTCGTTAGGTATGGCGGGGTGTTTTTTGGCATGATGTTTTCAAATAGTGTAAGGAAAACGGGAGAATGGTCTGAATTCAAATCATAGCCGCTTTCTACTTTTATTCGAGAAACTGGTATTTTCTTAACACGAAAAAAGTCTATTAAGTCTGGAGTTTTGTTTACATCGGTTGGCCAATAAGTTGGGCTACCAGAACTGACAATTTTGCAATTTAAGTCTTTTGCTGCGCTTAATAACTCTCGGCCTTTGGTGGTTGTTATTCGTGATCCCCAATTAGTGTGTTTTGCGTTAAAGTCGCCGCCAATTATAAATCTTGTATTATGGCGTTTTTTATTGTTGGACTGCAGAATTTTATTTGGTGACAACTGAAACTATAGTATTCCCGACCCTCCGCCCGCAACTAATCAATTTCATATCCACTGTAAAACATTTTGTTGTTATTCAAATACTTGAATACAACAAAATATGGACTAAAGCTGAAATAAACACAAAGATGTAAAATTCTGCAGTCCAACAATAAAAAACGCCAACAACAATAATAGGCATCAGCACGGCCTTGTTGATCAATGCGTAATGCAAAAACAACAACTTTCTCGTTGTTTTACCCCCGCTTATTGAAGCAACACACTATGTTCGTATTCTTTGCAATGCAAAGACGACATAAAAATAGTGGTGGATATAAAATTCTTTAGTTCGACTCAAATTGTAGGGTAATCAGTTTTAGGGCCATATAGCAAATTTCTCATTTTGTTTAATTTGCTGGATGGGCTTATTGACCTGTTTAGCGATACAGAGTCGGCGGAAAAGGGAACTGATGAAGTTGTTTGGTGACAACTGAAACTATAGTATTCCCGACCCTCCGCCCGCAACTAATCAATTTCATATCCACTGTAAAACATTTTGTTGTTATTCAAATACTTGAATACAACAAAATATGGACTAAAGCTGAAATAAACACAAAGATGTAAAAATCTTGTATTATGTTTTTGTATCAGACATTTGTATTGATCGGATTTTATTTGATGTCTCGGTGGACTATACAGTGAGGTTATAAGTAAATTTTCCGTTTTTGTATATAATTTTATAGTTGTTCCTTGAAATTCTTCGGTTTGAAGTTTGTCTTCTTCAAAATGTTTCAAACCTTTCCTGACAATAACAGCGCTACCACCTCGTGCGGTGTTCGATGGGTGAATAGTGTGATAAGTTTCATAGTTGTTGAATTTTATGTGTGAATGTTTGGTAAAATGTGTTTCGGCAATTAAACAATCATCTATTTTTTCGTTGTTCAAGACAACTTCAAGTTCTCTCTGATGCTTCTGTAGCCCATTGGCATTCCATAGCATTATTTTTAATGAGTTTGACATTTTTATTGTTGTTTTGATATTTGTTCTAGATAGGTTAAACGGAGTTCAATATTTTTAATTGTTGTAATTGACCAAGCGAACTAAAACTTTGCACACTTCGGATATGGATGACAATACATGAATATGAAATCAAAACCAATATTGGTCCATTTTTACACTGTTTTACAGATTTTTATCTAATTTGCTTTTCAAATTTGGTAACTCATTTTTCACACAGTTGTAGCACGGTGCTCTTGAAACAATTTTAAATGGAAGGTGCTTACACCTCGGAAGTTTTTGCGGATTCTAAAACTACAATGTTTATAGATGAGAAAAATCAAAAAACAAAAAAATCGCCGGAGCGCTTTTTAAATAAATCGCGATTTAAGTTTACATTTTTAGGGGTTGTTTAGGTGTTCACGATTTTGCTTAAAAACCGCAAGTCCTATCAAAATGGGACCTATCAATGGGGACTAAAAAAATGTTGTAGCTATGAAAATTCTCTACAAGATCGACCCTTATGGTATTCTTGTTGGTTTTACCGTTTTTGAGATATAGAAGTTCAAATTGGGACAATTCAAATTCAATTCAATTCTGTATCGCCCCCTTATAAAACAATGTCATGACTGCAAATTCCCAACTTAAACTTATATATCTAAAAAAATGTTACAACTTAGGATAAGTTACTTAAGCCGGTCTTGTAGAGAATTTTCACAGCTTTAAGATTTTCTCAGGTCTCATATCGATAAGACTTACCGTATTCAAGCAAACTCGCGAAACCCTAACAAAAAAACATAAAAATGTAAACTAAGCTTCTTTATCTCAAAAATTGTACAGGCTGGGAACAAATGATAAACATCAATCCTCTAGAGAATTTTCACAGCTACTGTTTCTTCTCGAAACTTTTTTGGAAAAAGTCCAACAACAAAATAAAGCGGCAGCTGGGGAGCAAACTGGAGCCAACGAAGAGAGGAAAAAGGCACAATAGCGAACAGCAAATAAATAAAAGGAATAAAAAAACACTTTTTTATGTCCGAACAATATCGGGTGTAATAATAAAACACTTTCCTTTTATTAAATAATAAAGTTTCAACAATTTCAAATTATTTATTATTATTTATAAAAGTGCCCAAATATTTTTAACTAATTTTTCAAGCAAAGGCGCCAAATACGATTACGCGCTCGAACAGCGAAATTCAACGATAACTTAATAATTTTAATCAAAAGCGTCTTCGCGCTAGAAAACCGAAATCAACTATACTTGTAACTTCAATTATTACAACAAAAAACTGCTACCAGTGACATCTTCAAAGGGTGTTGCCATATAAAAATAGATCCTTCGACACAGGGTTACCAGATCGGTCCCGCCGCCCGCTCGTCCGAAATTAACGGCGTTTCACGAACGTGAACATCCCGGCCCCCGTTCAGTCTTTCGGAATCACAAATTCTGAAACGACTCGAACAAAAAGAAAAAAACAAAGAAATTAAAATAAATGATGTGGCTCTTCGCCACGATTACCAATATCAATTTATACATTCAGCAACCAGCAAGATTCCGTATTGGACCTCAATGCAACCTTCTAGGACTGCTATCAACCATTTGGCTTTTGACACAGGACCCATTATTTGACATCATAAGACTCGTCTTGTCTTCATTTGTAGAAGTCCTCTTTCTGTAAATGGCTGGCATACTGGTATTTGCGACCTCAGGATATCTAGGTTCCATTCCATATACTCCTCTGGACGAATGTGCTTCAGCTTTGGCAATATCATTGGACGAACTAGGTCCACTTTTGGTTTTCTCCTTGGACGAACTAGGCCCATTTTGAGAAACAACTTTCGAATAATTATTCCATTTAGCTTTGGACGAACGAGATCCACTATCTACAATGGATTTGGACGAACGAGGTCCTTGCCTAGTTGATGAATAGGATGAACTAGGTCCTTTCATTGATTGGGATACGGACGAACTAGGTCCCATTCCCTCTAAATGCGGCATTTTATCAACTGATCGAAAATCTAAATCAGGTTTCTTTTCACAACGATTAATTTGTGGACTGTATTTTCCGACTTGAGGTAATTCACTACCTACAAAAGTGCAACATGAGACCAGAGATGTTGTCTCAGAAACTGGTCCCGTAAGGACCCAACCAAAAATGGTTTCTTGGGCCACCAGGGACCCCAAAATATTTCTTTTAACTCCATCCAACAAAATTTGGGGATATATATCGCCTCCAATCAAAATATCCACATGGCTGCTTCTTCCAAATTTGGGATCAGCCAACGGTGCGATTCCCAACGAAATATAATCAGGCATATCTATTGTATAACTGGGCAAATTCCCCGTTAATCTGGGCAAAACATAAGCAGAAACGTCAACATGGAATTCCTCACTATGGGGAGACTTCAAAACAAAATTACATTGTCTCATTGATGATGCAATTGATGCATCATTTAGTCCCGAAACATTACCATTGACTTTTTTGATGTGCAAATTGAGACGACGCTGTAATTTTTCAGTAATAAATGTGGCCTGGGAGCCTGAGTCAATTAATGCCCTTGCTGTATACAAAATTCCATTAACATCGATGTTAACGAGAGCTGTGCCCAATAAAATTTGATTGCGAGTACTAGCAAAACAATTTTGTACATTCGCCTGTTGGCTGGTACTAGGCCTAACATCAACTTTAGCATTGGAATCCAAATTCGAATGGTGCGATTCCCTATGCAACATCGTATGATGTTTTCCATGGCATATTGAACAACTAGAGCTACTCAGACATCCCTTTAGCAAATGGTTACTACCAAAACACCTTATGCAAAGATTGTTCCTTTTAATTGCTCGAAACTTTTCATTTGGGTTCATTTTCAAAAAGGTTTGGCAATATTTCAATATGTGGTCCTCTGAACAAATAAAACAAGACCTTCTGTTTAACTTTGAACCATAATGTTTTAATCTTTTGCTCGCAGAAGGCATTTCTTCAGACTCAGCTATTTCTATGGGTGCAGTGTTTGTCAAATAAAAAACGGTTTCCAACGATTGAAACCTGGCAGTTAAAAAACTATCCATATCTGACCATTTCGACACTTCAGTCTTATTACTGACTGTTTGCTCCCACAACGACAAAGTTTTAACAGGAAGTTTAGTGGAGCACAAAAACACAAATATAGGGTCCCAACCATCGATGTCAATTTGGTGTAGTTTTAGGGATGTAATGCAATTATTTACGTCCCTTTGAAGCTTTTTGATCTCGGAAGCAGATTCACTTTTAACAATGGAAAGGTTAAAGAGGATTTTCAATTGACTATTTACCAAAATCCTCTTATTCTCATATCTATCTCTCAAATTCGACCAAGCACTTTGAAATCCGTCATTTGTCAAAGGCGATTTTTTAACAATTTCCAAAGCCTCTCCTTGAGTACTTTGGCGTAAATAAAATAATTTTTCAACAGCCGTGATAGACTTACAGTCAATGTACACTGCAGTGAACATATCCCTAAATGAGGGCCAGGAGAGATAGTCGCCGTGGAATATTTCCGTAGTGCAAGGCGGTAAACGCAAACTATGATCAGGTATTCTGCTTTCAAATAAACCAGATGTTTGGTTAGTAGTAACCATTGTCGAGGTTAGACCAGATTGGTTGGAAAATGTCTGAGACAACTCAACCATTTGAGCTGCGCAAACAATGTAAGCTTCCCTACATTGCTTAAAAAGTGATGATGCCTCTGCTTCCTCAATAGTCCCATCACACTCAACACAAAACTGCTCATAAGCAGCTCTAACTTTACTCCACAGCCCCTTAAACTCTTCCTGTCGAAGTTCTACAGTGAACATTGTATGTTCACTAGAGGGAATGGCAAAATACTCCTTTTCAAAATCTAAGAAAAGAGCGGCAAGCTTTTTGAATTTCAAGTAGATCTTTGACTGCGACATTTTTCCCCAATGAGTTGAAAATTGCGACCAAAAAATAAACAAATATACGTCCGTCTGTTTTCAATCCAAAATATTCGTTAAGTATTTTTATTTTGCGTTTTCCTCAATTTTGCTTGCTCACTTTTTAAAAAATATTTTAATTTAATAAAATAATAAAAATGATTTGCAAAAAATAATAATAAGGAGGAAAACGAAAAGATGAACAAAACACACAAGCAAATAACAAGAAGGAGACCAATGTTAGTTGTAAGTGTTTATCTGTTAACAGCAAAAACCCAATTGGTAACAACAAAACGCGATTTTAACCAAAAAAGAAAACTCGAACGCAAAAATGGAAATCAAAAAATGACAATTTAAATTAATATTTGCTTGCGACACGCTAATCAATAAAAGGAGAGAACTGCACTCCAAAAAGTTATAATCCGCGGAGGAAATATGACAAATCTTCTCCTGTTTGACTTGTCAAGGTAGGATGAGTGAAAATATCTGCAAATAAAAATATTCAAAACACCTGTAGTTTTGATATTGCAAGAAAACAATTTTATTTGTCTTTTTGAGTTCCAAATTCCACAAACAGAAACACAAAGAGCTCTCTTAAGCAGTTTGAACAGGCACCTTTTTCCAGCTATTTCAACAAAATAAAGTTTATTTGCCGCAAAATATCAAAAATGCCAAAAAGACAAAATTGTCAAAAAACCGCAAAGACAACCGAAATTTGAATTTTGAACAACCAGATATAAAATACCCTTAAGCAAAGGATGAGTCACCTCTCTATGACAAGTCTCTTTTCCACTTATAGTACACCTGTCGTACGCAAGACTATGGGTAGCAACAAGAAAAACACAAACAAATGTCTATGTATTTTCATAAAAATTAACTTTCAGAAGAACAAGCGACACAACTGATGTTCTATTTGGAAAATAATATTTTTTTTCCAACAAAGTTTCACAAATACAAAATTAGAAGGAGTTGCACGACCCACCTTTTTATTGCAAGTCTCTTTTTTGTTATGTATCAACATATGTGGAGCTAAAAGATTATCAAATAATTTTTTTGCAATGAGTTTTCTATATTTCACCAGAACAATTTAATTTGTGTAAAAAATTTAATTTTTTCCAATACAGTCGATTTAAACAATAAGCGGTAAAGATTTTTTCCACAAAATGTTCTTAAAAACACTTGTCTGTCCACTACAACAACAATATTCGCAGTAGAAAGGGACACAACAAAACCTTGCAAAAAATGAATATCCACTTTATTAATTTGCACTGAATAGTAATCACAGCGAAAAAATATAGTTATACTGTCACTAAGTAAATTATATTATTTATTATTTAAAAATTTATGAATATTTATTCCGCACTCATATTCCCGATGGAATGAAAAAACCAAAACAAAACAACAGAGCGAGAAAAAGAAGAAGCACAACAGTGATAGTTGTTAGTGCTTTTCTCTCACAACGACGATCAGTTGAGCCGCGTTGCCAACCACGTATCGGAAGTATTAGGTGGTCGGCCAACAATACAATATTATTGCAAATGTATTAAATATTAATTTTAATAAAATTTCAATAAAACAAATGAAATTTATATTAAAATTAATGCAAATAAATACCTTTTTCCAATATAAGGCAAATTTACTCCTCTTGCTCCGGATCCGGCTCGAAGGACAGTGTTTCTTCTCGAAACTTTTTTGGAAAAAGTCCAACAACAAAATAAAGCGGCAGCTGGGGAGCAAACTGGAGCCAACGAAGAGAGGAAAAAGGCACAATAGCGAACAGCAAATAAATAAAAGGAATAAAAAAACACTTTTTTATGTCCGAACAATATCGGGTGTAATAATAAAACACTTTCCTTTTATTAAATAATAAAGTTTCAACAATTTCAAATTATTTATTATTATTTATAAAAGTGCCCAAATATTTTTAACTAATTTTTCAAGCAAAGGCGCCAAATACGATTACGCGCTCGAACAGCGAAATTCAACGATAACTTAATAATTTTAATCAAAAGCGTCTTCGCGCTAGAAAACCGAAATCAACTATACTTGTAACTTCAATTATTACAACAAAAAACTGCTACCAGTGACATCTTCAAAGGGTGTTGCCATATAAAAATAGATCCTTCGACACAGGGTTACCAGATCGGTCCCGCCGCCCGCTCGTCCGAAATTAACGGCGTTTCACGAACGTGAACAGCTACAAGATTTTCTTTAGCCCTATTTCGATTGGACTTGCGGTTTCCAAGCAAAATCGTGAAAACCTAAAAAACACCTAAAAATGTGGATTTTGCCCGCGATTTATTTACAAATCCCTACAGCGATTTGTTCTTGTTTTTGGATTTTTCTCATCTATGAACACTGCTGTTTCAGAATTCACAAAAACTTTCCCTGTGTAAACGGTTTTCATCAAAAGTTAGTTAAGGCGCACCCTTTATGACATTGTTTTATAAGGGGGCGATACAGTCAGTGC
Organism: Musca autumnalis; assembly: GCF_047663935.1. Taxonomy (NCBI): domain Eukaryota; kingdom Metazoa; phylum Arthropoda; class Insecta; order Diptera; family Muscidae; genus Musca; species Musca autumnalis. The sequence continues at coordinate 131,799,727 of NW_027411755.1, read as the reverse complement.
ATTGTCCTAATTTGAACTTCTAAATCTCAAAAATGGTAACAACTACGAAAATACAATAATGTCGATCTTGTAGAGAATTTTTATAGCTACAACATTTTCTTTAATCCCATTTTGATAGGAGTTGCGGTTTCTAAGCTCGTTATTTAAAAAGCGCTCCTGCGATTTTTTTTTTTTTGTTTTTTTGATTTTTCTCATCTATAAACATTGTAGTTTCAGAATCCGCAAAAACTTCCGAGGTGTAAGCACCTTCCATTTAAAATTGTCTCAAGAGCACCGTGGTAGTTCACCAATCGAACTAAAACTTTGTACACTTTTCAGATTTGGTTGACAATACATGAATATGAAACCAAAACCAATATGGATCCATTTTTTCCTGTAGCTCCCATCCAGCGGTACCACTCGATTTAAGGTATTTTATTGTCATTTTAAGCCCGTATTGGCTGTTTTTTGACAACTAGGGTTTCCAGTGGCACAGAAACGTACCCATTAAAAATTATGGACAAAGGTCCAGGTTTTGGTATAGCCCCCATATAGCGATACCGCCCGATTTCAAGTGTTTTAAGGATTTTATCTTCATTTTTATACCGAATTGCGTGTAACTTGGCATTTGGCGATCCCGGTGGTACAGAAATTTCCCAACAAATATTATGACATAGGTCCAGGTGTTGGTATAGCCCCCATATTACGGCTCCACCCGATTTCAAGTGTGTTTTGTTTTAATTTTTGGGCCGAAATGGTTGTAACTTTGATTTCGAGTTCCCAACTTCTCCACCAAAAATTATGGACATAGGTCCAGGTTTTGATATAGCCCCTATAAATGGTACCACCCAATTTCAGGCATTTTAAAGTTTGTATCTACATTTTCGGCCTAAATTGGTTATGTGGCATTGAGTCGTGTAAGATCGCTGGATGGATTAAGAATAGAAGAACTCGATTGTTTGAAACTAACAGGAAAGAATCCATGCAATAACGAAGCGTTAACTGAAATCAATAAGATGAGAAACTACCAACCTAAATAAATTTTTACTACCATTATACATTCAATTAATAAATGTAAGCCCATCATTAAATATCATTTATAATCTCAAGTATATACAAATAAAATTGAAAATCTTAAAAATGTATTTACAAAAAAATTAAAAATAATTATAAAATTAATAAGTTTCAGTGTTATATTTTTAAATGCACTAAAAACTAGAAAATAAGTATATAATTAAAAAAATTAAGTAACAGTGTTTTATTTATAAATGCACTTAAAAGTAGAAAATAATTTTTCATGATGGAATCTCTCAAATAAAACGCTTGCATTTGAATTAAAAATTGTGACAATATTGAACGGCAAGCATTTTATTTGAGAGATTCCATCATGAAAAATTATTTTCTACTTTTAAGTGCATTTATAAATAAAACACTGTTACTTAATTTTTTTTTAATTATATACTTATTTCTTTAAATATTTAGACATTTTTATTTTGGGATCTACTTATGAGTGTATTTTTTACATTTGCAAATAATTTGTTTCCTTTTCCTGTCCACGATACCAGTCGGAGACGTTTTTTGACCACTAAGAATTCCAAATACCAAATTACAACCAATTCGAACCGAAAATGTAGATAAAAAAATAAAAATTATTTTTGACACTGAAAGGGTTAAGGTTCAAAGTGGTCACAGAACTTGTTAAGAAAACATTATGTACATATGACCATGTTTTGGTATAGCCCCCATCTAATAATGTTATAACAAGTAAAAACGTATCAGTCGGCTTTGCCGATAGAGCATACCCTCAGCCTGTGTGAATTGAAACGTCCATCTATTGACAATATGGAATCTACGGATTTTGTGGCACTTTTTGGAATTTGCCGACAAAAATATATATTTGGTTTGAAGCTCAGAAGTGTTGCGGAGGATGTACATGAATTAATGGACCGACCTAATGGAAGTTGATCTTATTTTGGGAGTAATTACTTTTGATAGATATTGTACCCACCAGTCATTTCAGTTGGCCTGAAAGCATTTTTACAGCTTTCGAGCTATTTTCTCAGGAAGTATAGACTTGCCCCTGAAAAATTTTGTACCGTCATAATGACGGCGAAAATAAGATCAACGCGATTCGATAGCAGTCCTTGAATAGAATTTATCCGAAATTATGTGTGGGAGTTACCCGAAGGAGTCGACCGATAGAGTCCATTTTGGAACCTCATCTATATCTGGTAGAAATTTCACGATATATGGCCTATCTTCGAACTTAAACTAAGTTTGGAATAAATATTAGGAAGGCCAAATTTTGGATCAAATCAGACAGACAGACAGACGGACAATGATAAATCGACTCCAAATTGTCTGAAACACATTTCGTCCAAACATACTTGGGGTCTAAAACCATTATTTCGATGAGGCACATTTTGCCGCATGAAAGTGTATACACTCTCGTATAAATATGGATTAGAGCAGTACAACTTTTTCGGATTTTCGATACATCGAAATGTAAGGACTTATCAGCCAACAAAGGCTGCAAGAGTCTTAAAAAATTTCCGGAAGTATTGGTTTGGTTAATAAACTGCTTGAAATTTATTGATTTAAGCCAAAACATTTTGAACTTTTGTAGGTGCTGCAACAGAAGTAAAGGATCAGCCTCGAACCTAAAACAAACACAATATAGGCGTGCTTTTTTTGAGTTCTTGGACCATTTTCTAAAGAAATAATGGATTTTCCCCCAAAAAAAATGTACCGTCTTAACAGTTTGAAACTCAATATTAGCAAACAATGTAAAATCATAACCTTCACATAATAATATTCATGCTATTGAAACTATTCTTTAATAGATATAATTAATTTATATAATCCATTTGCTTCCTTAAAATATTCATGAACATTTTTAAAACTCAATATTTACTTTGTAAAGTATAAGTGCTATAAATATACAGGCATCATTCTTTGTCTGCTTCTTCTGTCGTTACAGGATATGCTCTTGAATGGATATTATACAGTTTAATTTTTGTGTTAGTAAAAGATTTCCAAAAACTTTTCACTTAGTTCCAATAATGAAAATTAAATCTACCATCTCAGTACTTTAACGAATTATGGGTGAGTTTTAGATAACTAAAGTAAATTATGTCGAAAGTGTGTGTCTCTCAGGATGTTAGTATAAAATTCATTCGTTTAGTCTATGTTGTAATGGAATGTTTGTTTGCTAAAAGCATTCGGATAAACCAATTTTATTTATAACACATAATATCAATTTGCCGTTGAAAGTGGAAGTAAAAGAACAATCAATTGAAGAAAAACCATGATTATTGGTATCGCAATGATGATGATGATGGTTTAAAGTTACATTTTTAAATTTAATTTGGCCTAAATATTGAAAAATAGGAATTTAGAGTCAAACATTTTCGGTTAGAAGAGCAAGAAGTAAGCACGGTATTAAGTTCGGCCGGGCCAAACATTTTATACCCTCCACCAGGAACTAAATATAAACAATTAGTAACTACTAAGCTCTTCAAATACGTTAAGTCGAATTCCTTGGAGGAGAATAATATTTTAACTGATGATACGAGGGCGGTTCGGAAACTTCTTAGCCTATCAACGAAAGAGGATAGTTAGTTTTTCAAAAATATTTTTATTTTTCAATATAATCTCCTGAAACTTCAATACACTTAGTCCAACGCTTATCTAGCAATTCTATCCCTTGATTAAAATAGTTTTCCTCAAGGTCTTCAAAATAGTGGTTTACAACTGTAATTGCATCTTCATTTGAGGTAAAACGCTTACCAGCAAGGATTTTTTTTAGATTTGGGAACAAGTAAAAGTTACTGGGAGCTAAATCAGGAGAATAAAGTGGGTGGTCAAGGAACTCGTACTTTAATTCGTTGATTTTAGCCATTGTTAAAACATTCTTGTGTGCTGGTGCGTTGTCTTGATGAAAAATTATTTTTTTGTGTTGTAAGCCAGGACGTTTTTCTCGAATTTGTACATTTAATTGATCCAAAAGGTTGCAATAGTACTCTGAATTTATTGTTTTACCCTTTTGCAGATAGCCAATCAATAAAATACCTTTGAAGTCCCAAAAAACCGTTGCCATAACCTTACCAGCCGATTGAATTGTTTTTGCCTTCTTTGGGGCACTTCCTCCAGCTTCAGTCCATTGTTTGGATTGTTCTTTTGTCTCTGGAGTATAGTGGTGGATCCATGTCTCATCAACAGTTATGAAACGACGCTTAAAATCCATTTTATTTCGCTTAAACCGATCCAAAACTAGCGTAAGAAATGTTCATTCTTATGCGTTTTTGATCGACTATTAACAAATGCGGCACCCATCTTGCAGAAAGCTTTTTCATCTGTAGTTCTTCATGCAAAATTAAATGGACTCGATCATTTGAGATGCCCATGATATCAGCAATTTCACGCACTTTTATTCGTCGATCATTTAATACCATATCAAGCGCTTTGGCTAAAATTTCTGTTGTTGTTGCTGTTTTTGGACGTCCACTACGTGGTTCATCTTCAATGCTTGTACGACCACGTTTAAATCCAGCAACCCAATTTTTTACTGTTGCATATGAAGGAGCACTTTCACCTAACACATTCACCATATCATTATGAATTTCTTGTCCCGATAAACCCTTTTTATGTAAATATTTAATGACAGCACGCATTTCTAATTTTTCCTTTGTAAAAAAATTGCGGATGCGTCTTTCTTGAACACCTGTTTCTATATAAAGGAGTTGCCAGATCGAAACAAAATTTAACATGTGTTCATAACAGAGATGGAAGTTTCCTATCTAGACCAATTTCAGACGGAAAGTTGTATACCCCCAACGAGGACTAAATACCAAATCTCAGCCATTTTGATGGGATATTGAGGCCCAAAACTTGAAAATACCTAATATCGAGATTATATATGAAGATCTGGACTTATACCGAAAAAATCCAGGTTGATAGTTTTATACCACCAACGAAGACTAAATACCAAATGTCAGCCATTTTGGTGGGATAGTGAGGCCACAACTTTCAAAATACCGAATATCGGTAACTATGGGGGCTATATAATGACGTGGACCTATACCGACAAATTTCAGGTGGAAAGTATTATGCCCCCAACGAAGAATAACTAAACAATTTCAGCTATTTCTGTGAGATATTGGGCACAACTTTCAAAATACCGAAAACCAAGAGGTACAGTACTATGAATCCTATATGAAAACGTGGACCTTTACCGACAAATTTCAGATGAAAAGTTGTATACACCCACCGAATACTTAATACCAAATATCAGCTATTCGGTTATAAGGAGGCAAAAACCTTCATACTTCTGAAAATCGGGAGGTACAAAAGGTGGGCCGATATAGCCCATTTTCAATGCCAAACATCCAAGGAATAGTAGAAACGTCTATATCCAAACTTATAAAGTTCTATATAAAAAAATTATAAAGCTCTATTTTAAAAATTGCGACATTTAACTTCATATGAGTAGACAGACGGACGGACGAACAGACGGAAATGGCTAATTCGTCTTAGAATTTAATGCTGATCAAGAATATACATACTTTATAGGGTCTGCGACGAATATTTCGATGTGTTACAAACGGAAAGACAAATTTAATTATACCCTGCATATTATGACGGAGGGTATACAAAGTGGACACGAGACTTGAGACCTTGATGTCAAAAAGGATCATTCTTGCAGGCTCATATCCAATCCAATCGATTAAGAATTTGGATTAATATCAGAGTCAAGGTCAAATCTCTTTTATATTTTTTTAGGGTTTTGCGCTTAGTACCTATGATCTCAATAAACAACTTAATAGGAAATACCAATTTTTTAAGAAGGGCCAAAATAGCAAAAGATAAAATAAAATTAAAGCAACCATAAAATTGAAAAGTTCGAACTTTTTATAACCTGCACCATAAAATATTCTGTACTAAAAACATTGGTTATATGGTATTAAAATCAGCTGTAATTTGGATTGTACCCTCGACGTTAGGCTAACGATAAAAATGTACCTCATCGAAATAATGAACTATATCGGCCGATTCTTTCATATATCCTCTGTACAAAATTGCAAAATTTTTGTGCTATTATCGAAGTCGAAGTTTATGAGCACAACATAAGTTATATACCCTAAATGTTTCGATATTTTTGTCGGAAAGTTTATACATAAAAAATACCGCGAAATTCTGAAACTCCCTGACAACACAATTTTTAGGAAAAAGATTTTGGTTATGTATCCTGCATTCGATCTCTCTAAAGACTCACAGAGGATGAGGGTATGTATATCTCCGTCGGCAAATTCGACTAATATTTTTTTATTTTTTTTTTAGAAAACAAAAGTTTTGTCTTTTTATAAGTTTACCTTTGCTATGCCGACAGAAGTGATTGGTCTGTGGGCAGAGTCTTCGGAAAGTTGTTAATGTCATCGAGTCCATAAACATTTACTCCTACAATTAAGATAGAAATAAGTGGAAACAGTAACCACTGAGGTGTCAGATGGAGTTTTTTCGACTTAACCCATTTTTTCAGGACTCTGCTAAAATGTTGCCGAGCTTTTTTTAGAGATGTTTTTCGACCATGTTTTTGCGAGTCGTAGTTTGTATCACCTGACTCCTGATAAAAATGTTTTCTTTTTTTCTTAATGTAATTTTCTGAAAGTTAGTTGTCACAGATTCTATCACTTCTGGTAAAATAGTAAAGTTTTGGTGTTTTTATGACATTAAATAATATTATTTTCTTACAATAATACAAAACTTTTTTAATGGAACTGAAGTTAATGTGTGATATCTGGATATGTCCTTTAAAGAAGAAAAGGCGTTATGTTCTGGCCGAACTGTTTATATATCCAAACACTGCATATACATATCTATTCGACATATTTGTGAATGCAATCCCTGCATTCGAACGTGCAACTATTTTCACCACTTTTTGCATTGAGGTTATACAGACGATATTTTTAACAACTGTAATAGTCTCGAATTTTAGAAAATCTTTTGAAAGCGGGATTTAGAACCCAAAATGCCAAATAAGAGCTAATGTGGGATAGACCAAAACGTTAACCTATATGGCTAATAATCATTTGAAAGATTTTTTAGTTATTGCTTCAATTCTGTTGGAGAATTTGGTTGAAAACTGTTGTATGGGGACTATACCGAATGTAGTCTGATATGGTTCATTTTCAATTCAAAACATCCAACTCTGTTCCAAATTTCAATCTTGTAGCAATATTGCATATACATAAAATCAACTATAAACCTTCAAAATATCTTTACGTAACGCTAAACAATATTTTTAACTTTCAGCGGCACCCACCCCTCCAAAATTAGATCCTGCGTACGACCCTGATAATTGGTTTTCTTTCCTGTTCCCAAATGCCTAAATTGGGTCAGAAGATGAATCCAAAAATGTCTCCAATCGGGCGGTACCTTTATATGGGGGCTATAAAAACATTGACAATTTTTGGTGTATCTGATATGGTTCATTTACAATTCAAAACATCAAACTCTGTTCCAAATTTCAATCTTGTAGCAATATTGCATATACATAAAATCAACTAAAAACCTTTAAAATATCTTTACGTAACGCTAAACAAAAATTTTATACCCTCAGCCTTTAGGCTAGACCCCAAGTATGTTTGTACGATATTCGTTTCAGACAATTTTGAGTCGATCTAACAATGTCCGTCCGTCTGTCTGTCTGCCTGTCTGGCTGGCTGGTGCGCACGATAACTCTCGAACGGATCAATCGATTCTGTTCAAATTTTGTGTATCGAAATATTTTTTCCAGATTTAATTTAAGTTCGTAGATGGGCCATATCGGTCTACGCCTTCAGGTACCTCCCCCAAAAAAGTTCAAAAATGTTCGGATAAATTGTCCGCACTATAATTCTTGAAGGGAGTAACCGAAATAGTCCATACTTTGCACATCGTGACATTTCTACCAGACGTAGATGAGGTTCCAATATGGACCCTATTGGTCCACTCCTTCGGGTACCTCCCAAACAGACGGACATGGTTAGATCGATAATTTTACCCAGATCTACGAGTAGAATATATAAACTTTATAGGGTCTCAAATAATTATTTCAATGCATTACAAACGGAAAAACAAAATTAATATGCATCCCATAAAACTTCGTTCAAAACTCAAAGAAAAAGTTAACTACAAAAAAGTTTCTTAGATCTCATCAAGTAAGCAAAGGTTATAGTCGGATGGGGTCTACCATGTCATACCCTACACCACTGCCCCAGGGAATTAGCTTTCAGCAAATCAAAATTCCTTTATGGAACAAATAAGTTTATTGTAAGAAAAACTTCGTCAATTCTGCCACCTTATCACATTAAGCTTGGGACCTACAGTTTATTGCCGAGCCCGAACGGCGTGTCCTAACACACCACTTTTACAGAAGTTTTATGTGGCTGAAATAATCATAAAATGTCGCCAAAATTACTGAGGTGTATTTTGCCACCGTTGAAAATTTAATGTTACTTCGCCGGGGAATCGAACCCACGACATTCTACGTACAAGGTGAATGTGAAGTTGCAATATAGCTCCACTCTACGGAATAATATTAGAAACGAAGAGCATATTGAATGTCTTCAAAAAATGTAACATTTCCATATTTTGACATATCTAATAGGGTGCCACCGTGGTGCAATGGTAAGTACACCCGCCTTTCACGCCAAATGCCCGGGTTCGGTCCCTAGGCCAGGTCACATGAAATTGTCAACGGTGGCAAAATACCCCTCAGTAATGATGGTGACATGTTCTGAGTATTTCAGCCATGAAAAACTTCTCTACATGCCGTGTCTTAGGACACGTCTTTCGGACTCGGCGATAAACAGTAGGTCCCTTATCATTGAGCTAGTATGAATCGGGGTGCACTCATTCATATGAGAGAAGCCTCCCTTGTCCCTACTGAGATGTTTCTGGAACAATTTTGTATATCATTATACATTTCGACAGACGGACACTGCTCCAATTTTATTGAACACTACAAATGTTATATACAAATTTTCAAAGGGAACATTGTGAGCTTAGTGAAGATCTATCGTACAAAAAAAGTGCACTTGTACCATACATATGCTTGGAAATGCACGCGATTTTGTGCTTTTTAGGGTATTTCGAAAATAGTTCATTGTGGATATATATTGTGATATCAAAAATATATTTTACCCGGTAAAAAAACAAGTAATAATGAGTAGAAATTCAAAGAATTTGCATGCAAACACATTTATGACTCCCAAAAGTATTCATATGTAATAATACGCCAGGAGGGGGTGGGTGACTTCACTAAAATTAATATTTCAAAAAAACTTTAACGGTAGCGACACCGAGTGCATTTTGAAAAAAGGTGACGAGGCGACCCCATGCTGCAATATACATACATATGTATAAACAAGTAAGAAAAGTCTATAGTCGGACGGAGCCGACCATGGGATACCCTATACCACTATCCCTGGACAATCGCTCTCCACGGAACGTCTTTTCAATGATTGTGAAAATTTAATTATCAAATATCAGAGATGTAATGTATAATACTTATGACCAAAACCAAAAAGTTATCTAGCATGACAAAGACATTTTTGTAGCAGGAAAGGAAAATTTAGTTCACACAAACTAAAATGTAATGAAACCCACTTATGTAGTACTACTACTTCCGTTGTTTAACCGCTACGTTAGTGAAGTTTTTACCAATTTCACAAAAAGTTTCAGTCCATTTAACCCGCTAAGTATTATCTGATCTTCACGTTGGTTTGTACGCTTCTTCTTCATCATAAACTCAAACTTTGTTTAAAATTTTGCGGGTTATTATTTTGACCTATAGAGCCGCTACAAAATTGGTTAAAATTTTGTTTTTGGTCCATTTCATTCCCTGAACATTTCACGATCATCAGCAAACCTAATCATTTCTATTCTGGCCAGAACCCAACCTCCTTACAAAATTCGTTACAATCGGTCCTGCGGCCTTAAGCTTGTTTACAATTTTTAATGGACGGACACACATCGCTAAATCGCTTTATCTCGTCGAGATATGAATTTTGGCATACCAAATAAGAGGCCTAGGACAAATATTTCGTGGTGTTACACAAACTTTTGGAGAGACAATATGTAGCATGGGATAAAAATGTGGTTCTCTACACGGAACCCATTATATATTAGGCAGTAGGCCCGTTATCTAGCACTTTATTGCAATTTACATCAGAGGAAAGGTCAGTAGTTTTTTCCTATATGTAGGCTACTTTGCGAAATATATATGTCCTCAAGGAATTAAAATATCGACCATAAATAAAATTTTATATTTTTCATACAAAAGTAACGGTCCATTTCACCCGCTAAAGAATATCAGATCGTCATTCAAAATTGTAGGCATCTTTTTCGACCTATACTCTTACCCGGTGCAAAATTTCGTGACTATTGATGTATAATTGCGACTTCTAGCGAGTTTATTATTACACTACAAACAAATAACGGGATATATTAGGCTGTAACTCTGTTATCTGATCATGCACACCAACATACTTGGCATCAATTGAAAGGTCAAGCGTTCCACTTTCAAGTATATATCACTTGTCCGGAATGTCACTTCCAGGAATTAAGATATAAGCTGTATATTAAAAATTTTCACACAAAAGTTTTGGTCCATTTAACCCTCTAAATATTATCCGATCGCCATCTCAAATTGCAAGTTTCTCCTTTGTAATATACTCTTACCTTAATTAAAATTACGCGTTGATCGGACTATTATTGAGACCTACAGAGCCTCTAGAAAATTGGATAAATATTATGTTTTTGGTCCATTTCACCAGCTAAATATTTCGCGATCATCACCAATAGGGATCTATTCTCATCTGAACCCGACCTCCATACAAAATTTCATGGCGATCGGTCCATAATTGCGGCCTGGAGCGTGTTTACAATTTATAATGGACAGACGGAAGGACGGACACACATCTCAAAATCGCTTTATCTCGTCGAGATATGAAGATTGGTATACCACATTGGGGGTCTCCCACGAATATTTCGCGGTGTTACATGAATTTTTACCAAAACAAACTTATAATACCCTTTTCCACATTGTGGTATAGGGTATAAAAATTCAATTGGACAATTATTATGCCAAGGCTTCACGTAATTTTCAATAATGCTGGGAATTTCTCTATCATGATAGAGACAAATTGTAGCATGGGAGGAAAATGTTGTATTCTACACAAAACCTATTATATATTAGGCAGTAGGCCCGTTAGATACCCAGGAGATACATTTTTGCAATTTGTATCAGGGGAAAGGTCAGTAGTTTTTTTCCATATGTAGGCTGCTTTGCTGGTATATGCCCTGCAGGAAGTAAAATATGGACCAAATTTTAAATTTTATATTTTTCATACAAAAGTAATGGTCCATTTAACCCACTAGATAATATGAGATCATCATCCAAAATTCCACCTATACTCTTACATCGTGCAAAATCTAGTGACTATTGATCGACCTCTAGCGTGCTTCTGATTACACTACAAACAAATAACTTGATATATTAGGCTGTAACTCTGTTATCTGACCACGTAAATCAACATAATTGGAATCAATGGAAAGGTCAAGAAATAGCCTTCCAAATGTTATTTACGTGGGCGGAATGTATCTTCCTGGAATACATATATAAGCTGTTTATTAAAAATTTTCACACAAAAGTTGTGGTCCATTTAACCCTCTAAATATTATCTGATCACTATCTCAAATTGCAAGCTTCTTCTTTCTTCTTTCTTTCGAGGCGATCGGACTATTATTGCGACCTACAGAGCAGCTTTAAAATCGGATAAGAATCGGGCAAAATCGGTCAATAATTGCGGCCTGGAATTTGATTACAATTTATAATGGACGGAAGACACACATCTCAAAATCATTATATCTCATCGAAATATGAAGATTGGACCGATATTTCGCGGTGTTACATGAACTTTTGCCAAAACAAACTTATAATACACATTCGACATAGTGGTGTAGGGTATAATAAACAAAATTCTAGAAGGTACGAACTTTCCATTAAGAATATTTTAAGCTTAAATTCATAAACAATTGACAAATGTTAGCTTACGGACCAGGTGATCGTTAATAACAAATTGTTCAAATCTGAAGAAAATTCGGAAGTTAGGGATATTTGTTCGCGATAAAGAACAAGTGAGAAGACATATCACTAAAATTAGAACAAAAGCTACAAGCTTTATAACCCTTTGCTATTCTTGAACATACATTTTTAATTAACCTTTATTTCATGTGGCTTCTTCAAAAATTTTTATGTGTTTTAGTTTTATCGCACTATTGAAATGAATTTATAAATGACTAACAAACACGATGCTACATTAGTATGTTTTGTCATTTAAACAACCTTAAGAATAATTAAATTGACATTTTATGTTCTTTGGTGTCAAAGAAACCACATTAAGCATCTGTATGAAAATAATTGTCAAAGTGTCATGTCATGTCAATAATAAGGAAAATTTGGTTTGGCAACTTTGTGTAAATTTAAAGGTATTTAATTGGCAATTAAGAAGAAATTGGTTTTTACGGCAATTAAACGAAAAGATATCGCAAGAAGAACTAAATGGATATAATTTCCTTGGCACAAACAGAAAAAGAATATGTGTTACGGTAAAAACAACACTCCCTACAACTATTAAATGCCATCACGCTATAACTAAATAGAATAATTTTAATTATTTTAAAGCGAATGTTGGGGCCAAGGCCGATTACTGTAATGGAGCGGCACAGATTCCTGACATGTAAGCAGCAAGTGCATGCTGCAGATGAGGCTAAAAATTATCATCAATATTTCGATTTGTGTTTAGATCAGGGCTTCGGAGTCGGAGTCGGAGTCGGAGTCTGGAGTCGGAGTCTAGCAAATTTTGCTGGAGTCGGAGTCGGAGTCTGGAGTCGTGAAAAAAAGCTCGACTCCGACTCCGGGCAACATGTTTTTTTCTACATTTATCAAAAGAGTTTTTATTTTTTTATGATAGAGAGATTAACTTTATTAAAATTTTGATAAATCGTTTATTCATTTTATAGGAAATCTATGAGTAAACTTGTAAGTAAAGGATTTATTATATTTAGTAATGTTCCATGACAATAGAATTATAATTGCATATTTCAATATGAATCGATTTCTTAATATACCATCACATTTATGACAAAACGTATATGAGGAAAAGTCAAAATTTTTTAGTTTCCATGAAGCCAAGGTTTGCACTATTATAATACGCGAACTATTGTAGTTAACCAGTAACTATGACTTTTGCTGGATTAATTTAGATGTTTTTGTACAAAGCTCAAAAATTTAGCAAAAAAATTTAATTTACGTGGTAGTTACGTCCAAAGCAAAAGTAGGAGAATACAAAATGAAGATTACACTTCTAATGTATCACTTTCCAAAATTTCCACTGCATCCACCTTTTATGGATGCTGACATTTTGAAGCCGGATTTCAGGTGTTTTTTGTATTTTTTATGTAACTGGGACGCGCATTCGGATATTTCGAAAAACCAATTATAGGATTAAAGAACTCGCGATTTCGCATAATATCAGATTATATTGAGTATATTGAGTATGTAGCCCACACAGCAGCAGAGTAATCTACTGCCAAAGGCCAAAATTTAGTGCGATATTTTTTCTAAAAAACCTATTTTTTGGGTACAGTATTTACAATATCGTTTTGAGTGTGCTGGTACCCCGCGATATTTTAGTTTTTCGACGATCCGGATCATATGAATCACAAATCGTAAAAATCCATCTTCTAGAACGGCGGAAATGGCTACTGTAAAAATTGAGAATTTGCGAAAAATGTTTTTCAAAATATCGCTGACTAATTCGCGCTTTATGTGGATCGTTTCCATTTCAATGAAGAAAGTGAATCATCACTCGCGTTTGTGCGAAAACAGCGGTTTTAAAAAATTAGTGGCATGGGAGCTGTATCCGATTTATCCAAAAAATACTGTGTGATGCTACATCCACGGTTCTTGATGGATTTTATTGAAATATGTTTAGATCGATGTATTTTTTCACGGTTGGTAGTGAAATCGGATGCGCATAAAAAGTGTATGCACTTAGTGCAAAATATAAGCGTTATACAGTTTGTTGCACACTAAACTGCAGACGATGCTACATCTTAGCCGCCAAAGTAAATCCTGGCAAATGTTAAAAGAGAAGAATTCGCTGTATTGGTAAACTGCATGCGCATCAAGTGATTTTGAGGATTTCGCGATTTACACGCATTTCAAAATGAACATTACCCGATACAGTTTTATTTCAAGATTATACCCCATTTAAAGGAACCCAACATTTATTTGAAAGATATATTCATATCTGCTGCAAGATGTTAGCGTGTTTTCGAGAAGTGATTAGAATAAAAAATGTGATTTATTGCGTGAAATTTAACTAAAATAGAAGAAAAACTCCGACCTATTTTTCTTACATTTTGTTCAACAAACTCACAAAATAAATTTTAATAAATATTTTCTCTTACAAAAATTTTATAAATTTCCTCAATATATTTTTTGTTTTTTGCTATAATATGCAAACCGCTAAACGGATTTGTATAGTTTTGGTTTCATTTGAATCTTCGAGATGTTTAGATTACGTACATATTTTTTATATATTTTTCAGATGCATAAACAGCTTGAATTTTATTAGAACAAGTTGTAAACTACCAATTGTTTTGAATGCTTTCCTAATTTCCGCGAAAATTTACAACTTTTTCACTAAAGTTATGGGACCTCAGTAAACATATAGTATGTAGGGAGCCCCTAATTAAGAGAGTTTCTCAATATAATGATTAGAGTCCTTTAAAGATTTTTTTCTTTTTATCAGAATTGAAACCGCCATAACTTTTGCGGGCAACAACCAAAATTAGTATCTCGAACAGATTTAAGAATGGGATTTTTTTCCCAATCTATGTACCAAAAATCTTTCATGTAGTTTAAAAAAAAATTTTAATTTTTTTTTTTTATGGAAAACTAAAAAATTTTGTCTTTTCTTCATATACACTCTGGAATACTAGTTTTAGATCTCACATATTTATACTTCAAAATATAATGTGGAAAAAGTATTATGTATAAGTTTATTTTGTCCACAATTAAGGGGTTATGGTCACTTATTGTGCACGAAAAATGAAATTTTTCATGAATTTTTACAAGTAATCTACGAATTTTTTCCAAAAGATATTGTTTTCATCTGATTTATAATACCTTGAGCTACTTTCAGATTTTTTTTTTTTTGTTGAAAAATATTGCACAGTTTTCTGACAAATGGCCACCTACGAAACACTGTTTTTACTAAAGCAGTTTGCGGTGACCACAGTAGCTCGAAAACGAATAAACCGATCAGCATATGTTTTTGTGGGATCATTAAGAACATAATAATCGTGTACTTAAGCGAAACGAATTAAAAAATATGCATTTAAAAAAAATGTGAACTGTAGAAGTAAAAATTTCAATTTTACCTAAAATAGTTGAGAGTTTTTTCGCCATAAATCCGTCAAAATTTTTTTTTAAAAAGTCTCTTGCTTAAGTACAATCTTTTTATACGTATAATAATGCCAAATGCTATTTCAAGAAAACCGTGTTTCAAACTTGGATGTTACATACAAATCACAATGAATTTTCTCTTTCTAACGCTCATATCTCAGCTAATTTTTATCCGTTCGACATATTCTATTCTACATGTAAAATGAGTCAGCAAAAAATTATCGCTTTCGTAAAATCTGTAAGTAACAAATTACTGTTGGCATACCCATCTTCATATTTCGACAAAATAAAACTAAAAAGATATGTGACCCGTCCGTACAAAAAAATTTTAATCAAACTCGTCAGTTCTACTTGTTTTTGTTTTAAATTGATAATCTGAGGGTATACTCGTACATATATTTCGGAAAAATCTACTGAAACTTTCTAAATTCTTTCTGTTGTTTTTGTTCTTTTTGATATAAGATACATCAATTTTACATCGCATTGCATTACAAATTGTCTTAGAGAAAAGAACAGATAAGCATATAGGGTCCTAGTATAGGAAAAGTTGAAAAATTTAGCAAATTTTATTAATTTTTAGTGGTATAGGAAATTACCCTCGGAGTCGACTCCGGAGTCGGAGTCGTGAAAAAAAACTGGCCTGGAGTCGGAGTCGGAGTCGAAGGAAAAATGGCTCGACTCCGAAACCCTGGTTTAGATAATGGGGAACACTAAAAATATACAGTGGCAGTGGCACGGCTGTAAACTAAAGATACGTACATATGTTCCCGCAACATCCCCGAAGGGACAAGGGAGACTTCTCTCAGAATTTTTAGTTTACATTACGCTGAGGGGATTTGTTACCGTCGGAATTGTTTGATGTTCTGGTCAGGTTTTGAACTACAGACCTTTCAAGTGCTGGTACTCTATTACACCACCACACAGTGTGTCCAAATTCAAAATTTTGTGCCAAAAATGCAAAAAACAAATTGCCGAAAATTCCCAATAATTTTACATGAAGGTGTAGAAAAAATGCTAGCTAAGACAGAAAAACAAAAATATATTTGGTTGTACCGTTATAATTGAAGTAACGGTACCTATAACATGACCTTATTTTCGTGACCTATATTTCGTTCGTATGGAGGGCAGTGAATTCAAGTTGCTAAAACAAAAATCAAAGCGATTCGAGAGATGGCCCTAAACTGAACTTTTCTGAAATTTGGTGTGGGAGGTACCCGAAGGAGTGGGCCGATTGAGTCCATATTGAAACCTTATCTATGTCTGGTATACCTTTCACGATGGACAAAGTATGGACCAAATCGGTTACTTTCTTCAAGAGTTATCGTACGCACAAATTTTCCGAACATTATCGAACTTTTGTGGGGGAGGTACCGGAAGGAGTGGACTGATATAGCCCTTTTCGAACTTAAACTAAGTTTGGATAAAATATTACGAAAGTCAAAACTTGACCCGAATCGGTTTATCCGTTCGAGAGTTATCGTGCGCTCCAGCCAGCCAGCCAGACAGACAGGCGGACGGACATAGCTCAATCGACTCCAAATTGTCTGAAGCACATTTCGTCCAAACATACTTGGGGTCTAAAACATTATTTCGTGAGGCACATTTTGCCCGTATGAAAATGTATATACCCTCGTCAGCATAAATGCTGAGGGTATAAAAACCCGAAAAGTGGGCGGTACCGTTCCACGGGGGTTATATCAAAACGTGAACCAATACCAACAATTCTCTATAAAAATATTTCGCAAGACCTGGCGAAGACTAAATACCAAATATCAGCTACATTGGTTGTTTAATGTGGCTAAAACCTTGAAAATACCGAAAATCGGGCGATACCGTTCTATTGGAGCTATATCAAAACGTGGACCTATGTACATAATTTTTATCAGAAAAGTTTTTTGGTCCATTGCGAACCCTCAATGCAAAATTTCGGCGTATTTGGGCGTGAAACATATGTAAAATCTTCAAAATTCCGAAAATTGGGAGGTACCGTTATATGAGGTCTATATCAAAACGTGGACTTATGTCCAAAATTTTTACCGGAAAAGTTTTTCGTAAAGTGAAAACCCCGCATCTCAAAATTCAACCAATTTCGTTGATAAGTTTAGCTAAAATATTCAAAATACCGAAATATTAAGAAGTACCGTTGCATGGGGACTATCTCAAAACGTGGACCGACCTTCCCAATTTTTATACCCTATATCACAATGTGGAAAAGGGAATTATAAGTTTGTTTTGGTAAAAATTCATGTAACACCGCGAAATATTCGTCGGAGACCCCCAATGTGGTATACCAATCTTCATATCTCGACGAGATAAAGCGATTTTGAGATGTGTGTCCGTCCGTCTGTCCATTATAAATTGTAAACACGCTCCAGGCCGCAATTATGGACCGATCGTCACGAAATTTTGTATGGAGGTCGGGTTCAGATCAGAATAGATCCCTATTCTTATTGGTGATGATCGTGAAATATTTAGCGGGTGAAATGGACCAAAACCATAATATTTATCCAATTTTCAAGCGGCTCTGTAGGTCTCAATAATAGTCCGATCAACGCGTAATTTTAAATAAGGTAAGAGTATATCACAAAAGAGAGGCTTGCAATTTGAGATGGCGATCGGATAATATTTAGAGGGTTAAATGGACCAAAACTTTTGTGTGAAAATTTTTAATATACAGCTTATATCTTAATTCCTGGAAGTGACATTCCGGACAAGTGAGATATACTTGAAAGTGGAACGCTTGACCTTTCAATTGATGCCAATTATGTTAGTGTGCATGATCAGATAACAGAGTTACAGCGTAATATATTCCGTTATTTGTTTGTAGTGAAAGAATAAACACGCTAGAAGTCGCAATTATAAAGGGTGTTTTTTAAGCTAGATAGAACTTTAAATTGTAAAAAGTAACACAAAAAATTAAATTTTGATGAAACTTTTTTTTATTTGTTTCAGTATACTTTGACAAATCATCATGAATAGACTCACGCTTGAACAACGCTACGAAATTATCCAAATTTACTTTGAAAATCAGCCGTCGATTAGCGCAACTTATAGACGACTTCGTCATTTGTTTTATCGCAAAATTGTGTTCAGCGATGAGGCGCATTTTTGGCTTAACGGGTTTGTTAATAAGCAAAATTGCCGCATATGGAGTGAGACCAATCCACAAGAGACCCTACAGACTCCATTACCTCCAGAAAAATGCACCGTATGGTGCGGTTTTCACGCTGGTGGCATCATCGGACCTTATTTCTTCAAAAATGAGGCCGGAGCTGGCGTTACGGTCAATGGAGATCGTTACCGCACCATGATCAATGTTTTTTTGTTTGAAAATATGGATGACATTGATCCGGAGGAGATGTGGTTTCAACAGGATGGCGCTACGTGCCATACGGCGAACGCAACCATCGACTTATTGAAATCAAAATTTGGCGATAAGTTGATTTCGAGAAGTGGACCTGTCAATTGGCCTCCAAGGTCGTGCGATTTGACACCTCTCGATTATTTCCTGTGGGGCTACGTGAAGTCACTGCTTTATGCTGATAAACCAGCAACAATTGATGCCTTGGAGGCCAGCATTGTTCGTGTTATTCGTGACATACGGCCAGCAGTGCTCGAAAAAGTGGCCAAAAATTGTACGTCCAGAATGCACTTCGTCAAGAACAGCCGCGGTGCCCATATACCCGAAATCATTTTCAAATGTTAATGTCACGTATTGATCTTTCGAATAAAAAAAATTTTTGATTACAATTTAATTTTTTGTGTTATTTTTTACAATTTCAAGTTCTATCGGGCTTAAAAAAACACCCTATACATCAATAGTCACGAAATTTTGCACCGGATAAGAGTATAGGTGCAAAAAGATGCCTAAAATTTTGAATGATGATCTGATATTCTTTAGCGGGTGAAATGGACCATTACTTTTGTATGAAAAATATAAAAATTTTATTTTTTGTCGATATTTTAATTCCTTGAGGACATATATATTTCGCAAAGTAGCCTACATATGGAAAATAAGTATATAATTAAAAAAATTAAGTAACAGTGTTTTATTTATAAATGCACTTAAAAGTAGAAAATAATTTTTCATGATGGAATCTCTCAAATAAAACGCTTGCATTTGAATTAAAAATAGTGACAATATTGAACGGCAGGCGTTTTATTTGAGAGATTCCATCATGAAAAATTTATTTCTACTTTTAAGTGCATTTATAAATAAAACACTGTTACTTAATTTTTTTAATTATATACTTATTTTCTAGTTTTTAGTGCATTTAAAAATAGAACACTGAAACTTATTAATTTTATAATTATTTTTAATTTTTTTGTAAATACATTTTTAAGATTTTCAATTTTATTTGTATATACTTGAGATTATAAATGATATTTAATGATGGTGCCCATTTAGCGGTACCACACGATTTAAGTTGTTTTGACTAACACACTGCAAGTTAACCCATACACATTTATTTAAAAGAGAACCAGCACCAGTATGCGATTACTGTAGAAGAACAAATTTATCGACATATCATTTGATCCTCGAATGCCCATCACTCCAAAACCTGCGATCAAAATGTTTTTCATCTAACAATGTATTGGATTTAATGCAAAGTCCCTCTCATGAAAATATCACAAATATATTTAATTTTCTCAAAATATTAAATCGTCATCATAAAATATAATTTTACTTATGTATGTACTCTTATTTATCTTAATCGTAATTTAGTTCTAAATAAGGCCGATAGCCCTAGTTGCTAGTGCTTTTTTATAATTTTTTATTATGATTTTTAATTGTAATAAATATTTCGAAAATAAAAATAAATAATAAATAAGTTGTTTTGAGGATTTTGTCTTAATTTTTAGTCCAAAGTGGCAGTAACTTGGCATTTCGAGTTCCCAGTTGTACAGAAACTTCCCCACCAAAATTGTGTACATGGTTCAGATTTAAAAAAAAGTATTTATTTTTTGACCGTTTGTGTGCTTGTGTGTGTGTGGATGTGTGTAGTAGTGAACAGGTTAGACTGAATGTGGAAAAGGCAAGTTGAGAAGGGGAAGTTCGGAGAAGGTTGTTTGGAAGTTCGGAGGAAGGTGGAAGTTCCTAACATCCACCTTCATAACACCATCCCTTCGAACAACCTCCGCCGATCTTCCGAACAACCTCATCCAAACTTCCGAAAAATCTCCTCCGGACAAACTCATGTATGAAAAATGAGTTACCAGATTTGAAAAGCAAATTAGATAAAAAACTGTAAAACAGTGTAAAAATGGACCAATACTGCTTTTGATTTCATATTCATGTATTGTCATCCAAATCTGAAATGTGTGCAAATTTTAAGTTCGATTGGTCAACTGCAACCGTGTTAAAAATGAGTTACCAGATTTGAACTAAACACACACCAAAGCTAGTTAAATAAAACACTGTAATAAAAACTACTGACATTTCCTCTGATGTAAATTGCAAACAAGTGTTTGCTAGATAACGGGCCTACTGCCTAATATATAATGGGTTCTGTGTAGAGAACCACATTTTTATCCCATGCTACATATTGTCTCTCCAAAAGTTTATGTAACACCACGAAATATTCATCCTAGACCCCTTATTTGGTATGCCAAAATTCATTCCTCGACGAGATAAAGCGATTTAGCGATGTGTGTCCGTCATTTAGAAATTGTAAACAAGCTTAAGGCCGCAATTATGGACCCATTGTAACGAATTTTTTAAGGAGGTTGGAATCGGGCCGGAATAGAAATGATTAATTTTTTGTGATGATCGTGAAATGTTCAGGGAATGAAATGGACCAAAAACAAAATTTTAACCAACTTGTAACGGCTCTGTAGGTCATAATAAAAACCGCAAAATTTTAAACAAAGTTTGAGTTTATGATGAAGAAGAAGCGTACAAACCAACGTGAAGATCAGAGAATACTAGTGGGTTAAATGGACTGAAACTTTTGTGTGAAATTGGTAAAAATTTCAATAACGTAGCGGTTAAACAACGGAAGTAGTAGTACTACATAAGTGGGTTTCATTACATTTTAGTTTGTGTGAACTAAATGTTCCTTTCCTGCTACAAAAATGTCTTTGTCATGCTAGATAACTTTTTGGTGTTGGTCATAAGTATTATACATTACGTCTCTAATATTTGATAATTAAATTTTCACAATCATTGAAAAGAAGTTCCGTGGAGAGCGTGCTGGCTGGTGCGCACGATAACTCACGAACGGATGAACCGATTCGGTTCAAATTTTGGCTTTCGTAATATTTTGCCCAAACTTAGTTAAAGTTCGAAGATGGGCTATATCGGTCCACTCCTTCCGGTACCTCCCACACAAAATTTCGGAATAGTTCAGTTTAGGGCCATCGCTTGAATCACTTTGATTTTTGCTTTAGCAACGTGTATTCACTGCCCCCCCATACGACGGTATAAGTTTCATCAGGGGCAATTCCATACTTCCTGAGAAAATAGCCTGAAAGTTGCAAAAAAAACCCTATGACACCGTGTGTGGTGGTTGGAGCGCAAGTTAACTCTCAAACGGGTCTGCCGATTCGGTCCAAAATTTGGGCTTAGTAATATTTAGTCCAAACATAGTTTAAGTTCGAAGCTAAGCCATATCGGCCCACTCGTTCCCGACAAAAGTTCAAAATTGTTCGGTAAATTGTTCGCGCGGTAACTCTTGAAGCGATTGGCCGAATTGGTCCATACTTTACACATCCTAAAATATCTACCAGATATAGATCAGGTTCAAATATGGAATATATTTGTCCACTCCATCCGGTATAGTTCATTCGGATAAGTTCACTTTAAGACCTGATATGGAATCACTTTGATTTTTGTTGAAGCAACTTGCATTATCTGCCTCAATTGCGATGATAAAAGTTTTTACACAGCAAGTCCATACTTCTTGAGCAAACAGCCTGAAGGGTGTAAAAACCCCTTGGTACCATATGTTGTGGCAGGAGATCCATTCTTTTTACTATATCCACGCGCAAAACTTTTGATCTTTAATCCTAATCAACATTTTTGTCGCTTCAAACGCCCAAAATTTTTAAAGCCCCCTAAATACATGCGTTTTTTCGGAAAAAAATGTTTGAATATACACAGGCTGAGGGTATAACTCTGTCGGCAAAGCCGACTGATACTTTTTTACTTGTTTAATTGCTATCCGATAAAACAAAACCGGACGTATTAAACTGTGCTTAGAAGTAAATGTATTTGCGTACCCTGTTTTCACGGTGCGCCTTAACTTATTTTAAATGGAAGGTGCTTACACCTGGGAAGTTTTTGCAGATTCTGAAACTACAATGCTCATAGATGAGAAATATCAAGAAACAAAAAAATCGCCGGAGGGATATTCAAATAAATAGCGATTTAAGTTCACATTTCTAGAGGTTCTTTAGGTTTTCACGATTTTGCTTGGAAACCGCGAGTCCTATGTAAATGGGCCTAAAGAAAATGTCGTAGCTGTAAAAATTCTTCACAAGATTGACCTTTATGATATTTTCGTAGGTTTTACCGTTATTGAGATATAGAAGTTCAAATTGAGACAACGCACTGACTGTATCGCCCCTTAAAAAACAATGTCATTACTGCAATTTCCCAAATTAAACTTATATATCTTGAAAATGGAACAACCTAGGAAAAACAAAATCATCAAATCTTGTAGAGAATTTTCACAGCTTCAACATTTTCTTTAGTCCCATTTTGATATGCCTTGCGGTTTCCAAGCAAAATCTTGAAGAGTTTAGATAAAAACCTAAAAATTTGAACTGAACCTTTATATCTCAAAAATGGTAAAACCTACGAAAAAACCTAAAGGTTAGTCTTGTAAAGAATTTTCACAGCTACAACATTTTCTTTAGACTCATTTCGATACGACTTGCGGTTTAAAAGCAAAATCGTGAAACCCTAAAAAAACCCTAAAATTGTGAATTTTGATCGCGATTTAATTAAAAATCCCTCCGACGATTTTTTCTGTTTTTTGTATTTTTCTTATCTATGAACATTGCTGTTTCAGAATCCGCGAAATCTTCCCCTGTGTAAGCGGTTTTCATCAAAAGTTAGTTTAGGCGCACTGAGCATGATATTTTTTTATAAGGAGGGGATACAGTCAGTGCATTGTCTCAATTTGAACTTATATATCTCAAAAACGGTAAAACCTACGAAAATATCATTAAGGTTAATCTTGTAGAGAATTTTCACAGCTACAATATTTTCTCTAATCTCATTTAGATAGGACTCGCGGTTTCCAAGCAAAATCGTGAAAACCTAAAGAGCCCCTAAAAATGTGAACTTTGAAAATCCCTCCGGCGATTTTTTGTTTCTTGATATTTCTCATCTATGAGCATTGTAGTTTCAGAATCAGCAAAAACTTCCCAGGTGTAAGCACTTTCCATTTAAATTTGGTTAAGGCACACCGTGTTTTGTGTTGAACATTTTTTTACGTGTATATTTTTAATTTGTTCTTTTTTAATAGAATATAACTAAAAAGTTCCACGGGGTTCCACTGTTGTAATGGTACTCAAATGTAGAGGAGCTCTCGAACTATCAATTTCTCAATAGATTAATTGCGACCAAGTGCGAAGCCGGGAAATAGGCCCCCTTTAACGGTACCACACGATATTATGTATTTTTAGGATTTTACCTACAATAATTATTATATAATATAATAATTATTATTATAATCAACCTATCTAGTTAAAAATTGAAATATAACGTTTACTACGAGTAAACTATCTCCTGACCAAAAATTGTATATATAGGTCCACGTTTTGATGTAGCCCCCGTATAACGGTACTGCCGATTTCAAGTATTTCAGAGTTTTTAAATACATTTTCGGAACGAAGTTGCTACAATTTTGCATTTAGGGTTCCATAACGGTACTGCCGATTTCAGGTATTTTAGAATTTTTAAATACATTTTCGGAACGAAGTTGCTACAATTTTGCATTTAGGGTTCCTAGCGGTCAAAAAACTTGCACACAAAAAATTGTGGGCATAGGTCCACTTTTTGATAGAACTTTCATATAACGGTACCCCCAATTTTATGCATTTTGGAGTTCAAAGATACATTTTCCGACCGAATTATATATTGTTTAATATTAGCAAATATAATTTGGGAATATTTAACAAAATAAACACAGAATGGAATTAACAACGAGATTTCGAGTTATTTTGGGATGTCTGCTGTCTGGTAAATCAATACATTCAAACAAATTTGATAAATACGCACAAGAAACGTGTAAGATTTATTTAGACAATTATAGTTGGTATAATATGTCAGCCACTGTTCATAAGGTGTTATTTCATGGGAAAGATATAATAGAAGCATGTATACTTCCTATTGGGTAACTATTGGAGGAGGCACAAAAGTCACGACATAAGGATACACGGAAATACCTCCAGAACTTAACGCAAACGATTTCCAGAAAGGCCACAAACGAAGACTTGGTCCATCGAATTTTGATATCATCTGACCCGTTTATCTGTAGTTTAAGAAAGAATTCAATACCTAAAAAACATAATTTAAACAGCGAAATATTACCATTTTTAACCTAAGTAAATATTCATCCAATTTTTATTTCTGGAAGACACATTCCGGGTAAGTAAACTATACTGGGAAAAGAAACTCTTGACTTTCTATTGATGTCAATTGTGTTGGTGTACATGGTCAGATAACAGGGTTACAGCCTAATATACCCTGTAGGAAGCAAGGGGTCATGTGTCGACATGTCACCACTTTATCTACTATTATAGTGACAAAGTCAACACTTTGTCTACATGTTGTCAACAATTGATACTTTTACTTTAATAAGAAGAAGCATTGTTTATATTTACAGCTGATGGCCCAACTAAGCATCTTCTTATTTTTCCTTGATTTTCTTAATTGTTTGGTGTAAAATAATTTTGACGGTTCTTGAAAAATCAATTAAATATGTTGAATTTAACGAGTGATTAACCCTAAGGTACATAATTTTAATAACAAGAAGTATGAGCAAAAGGGATTATAAAAGACAAGTGAAAAACAGACAATTCTATATCGTAATACAAATTCTGATGTGGCCGACAACATTTGTGGTGAAATTTTGACAATTAGACGTTTTGTGGAACCTTTAGAGAAGATTGCGGAGCCTGACGAATATATTGTCCCGTCTCGGTGCATATGCTTGAAGGTTTAGTTGGCAAAAATCCAATGTTTATACAGCTGCAATAGGTAAGAAAATTTAAGGACATTTTGTTTATTTGTATTTAAATTCTTTTATTCATTTTATATGAGCAAAAGAAATTTTAAGCGACAAGTGAAAAACAGGCAATTCTATATCGTAATGCAAATTCCGATGTGGCCGACAACATTTGTGGTGAAATTTTGACAATTAGACGTTTTGTGGAACCTTTAGAGAAGATTGCGGAGCCTGACGAATATATTGTCCCGTCTCGCTGCGTATGCTTGAAGGATTATTTGGCAAAAATCCAATGTTTATACAGCTGCAATAGGTAAGAAAATTTAAGGACATTTTGTTTATTTGTATTTAAGTTCTTTTATTCATTTTATATGAGCGAAAGAAATTATAAAAGACAAGTGAAAAACAGACAATTCTATATCGTAATGCAAATTCTGATGTGGCCGACAACATTTGTGGTGAAATTTTGACAATTAGACGTTTTGTGGAACCTTTAGAGAAGATTGCGGAGCCTGACGAATATATTGTCCCGTCTCGCTGCATATGCTGAACGCAACTTACATCATTATTTGGACATGACATAATAATGAGTTATAATGTTGAAGGATTATTTGGCAAAAATCCAATGTTTATACAGATGCAATAGGTAAGAAAATTTAAGGGCATTTTGTTTATTTGTATTTAATTTCTTTTATTCATTTATATTTTACATGTTTATTATTTTTTATTCCTAGATGTTACATCGACATTCCACGAATCGCCTGATAAAACGTTAAGTGCCGAAGAAAAAATATTTTAAGCAAACAAGTCACACCAAGTCTGTTGGCCAAGAAAATAAAAAAGACGACGTTGTTTCTAACAATGAAAACTATTTTGTTAGTATTTAAATGTTAAAATGTTTAGTCAGCCCTCTTGGGCTTAGGCCTTTATAAAAACAAAAAACTGTAATATCGAATTTGTACTTTTTTTAAAATTTTCAATATTATATCTTTGTTTTCTTTAATAAAATATATGTAATATTTAAACAAAAGTGTATATCGTCGTCTGAAATGCCCAAAGACGTAACCCTCAAAGGGTTGCGTTGAGGGTTACGTCTTTGGGCATTTCAGGTGACGATATTCGTCCTCATATTAAACATAGTACGCTTTTTAATCTATTAAAAGTTCTAAATAGGCCAAAAAACTTAGTAGTGAAAATCTGGTACAGATGTCTCCATATGACCCTTTACAACCTATTGACTCACTACCTCCAATGTCAACAATGGTCCCTAAGCAACTACTGATATTCGAATGACACGTTCATACAAAATGTCTATAGGAAATTACATGAGTTGTCTACAGTTTGTCAGTAGTACTGTTGACAATGTCAGTAGTAAGTCAGTATAGATGCACTATTGACATTTCCTACAGGGTATCCAGTTATATGTTTGTTGTGTAATCATAAACACGCTACACCTTTTTCAGATGTAATTCGAATTATTTTAATTGTAATTCGAGAATTTTATTTGTAATTCGCAACATTTCATGGAATAATTCGAATTACAAATGGAATAATTCGAATTACAAATAGAATAATTCGAATTACAAATGAAATGTTACGAATTACAACTAAAATGTTTCGAATTACATCTGAAAAAGGTGTAGAGGTCGCAATTGTAACGAAATTTTGCACGATGTAAGAGTTTAAATCGAAGAAGATGCCTACAATATTGGATGATGATATGATATTATTTAGCGGATGAAATGGACCATTACTTTCGTATGAAAATATAAAATTTTATTTTTCGTCTATATTTGAATTCTTGGAGGGCATATGCCGCCAATGTAGCCTACATATGGAAAAAGAACTACCGACTTTTCCCTGATGCAAATTGCAATAATATGTCTGCTACATAACGGGCCTGCTGCCTAATATATAATTGGTTTTGTGTAGAGAACCACATATTCCTCCCATGCTACAAATTGTACTTATCATGGCAGAGAAAGTCCAGTTTTTGCATTATTACGTGGAGCCATAGCGTATTAATTGCCCAATTGGATTTTTTATAAATATGAATTAATGAAAATTTCTCATTCCCGGGAACCCCGGAATGCCCGGGACTATGAGAAATCAAATTCGTGAACATGGACGTGACAAAGAGCAAATCAAAATAAAAAACCTACTTTTTCTATATATAGTTGTATTATTAGCTATATCTTCGGAACCATATTATGACTAAAATAGCAATATATGTACATATATTAGAATATCTTAAACGATTTTCCGCCAAAATCACACAAAGAATATAGAGATTTATTTATATGAACATACATAACATAATTATTGCTGACTTCCAATCCTAATATACGCGATTTGACACTTACATATACAGTTTTTAATACTACATACAATAATTTTAGTGAAAACAACAATTCGAATCGATTACAGCTTTTATTTTATATCTTGACATATTAATATTCTGTTACTTTTAGATTCACTTTGGCAGTTTTGTTGAGATGTGTATTATTTTATTGTTGTAAAATAATTTTAGCTTAATCTTGTTGTTATACCCTACACCACAATGTGGAAAGGGTATTATAAGTTTGTTTTGGTAAAAGTTCATGTAACACCGCGAAATATTCAATCTGCATATCTCGACGAGATAAAGCGAATTTGAGATGTGTGTCCGTCCGTCTGTCCAATATAAATTGTAAGCACGCTCCAGGCCGCAATTATGGGCCGATCGTCACGAAATGTTGTATGGAGGTCGGGTTCAGGCCAGAATAGATCCCTATTCTTATTGGTGATGATCGAGAAATATTTAGCGGGTGAAATGGACCAAAAACATAATATTTATTCAATTTTCTAGCGGCTCTGTAGGTTGCAATAATAGTCCGATCAACGCGAAATTGTATATAAGGTAAGAGTATATGACAGAGAAGAAGCTTGCAATTTGAGATGGCGATCAGGTAATATTTAGAGGGTTAAATGGACCACAACTTTTGTGTGAAAATTGTGAAAATTTTTAATATACAACTTATATCTTTATTTCTGGAAGATACATTCCGGACAAGTAAGCTACCCTTGGAAATGGAACGCTTGACCTTTCAATTGATGCCAGTTGTGTTGGTGTGCATGATCAGATAACAGAGTTGCATCCCAATATTTTCAGTTATTCGTATATAGTGTAATCATAAACTCGTTAGAGGTCGCAATTTTACCCCAATAGTCACAGAAATTTTCACCGGGTAAGAGTTTAGGTCAAAGAAAATGCCTACAATTTTGAATGATAATCTGATATTATTTAGCGGGTGAAATGGACCATTACTTTTGTATGAAAAATATACAAATTTTTGTTTTGGTCGATATTATAATTCTTTGAGGACATATATCGGCAAAATAGCCGATTTTGATTTATGAAAAGCTAATTCCCAGGGGTTAAGGTGTAGGGTATCACATGGTCGGCCCCGTCCGACTATATCCTTGGCTTACTTGTTTTTAAATTTTAAAAACAATTTTAACTACATCCCACGTTAAATAAAACTTGTTATTTTTAAAATTTAAATACAACAAAACCCGAGATTAAACTGAAATTATTTTACAACAATAAAATAATACACATCTCAACAAAACTGCCTAAGTGAATCTAAAAATAGACACACAGCACGGTTACGATAGTTTGTTGTTGTTTATTTTTTCCTAGGTTGTACTATATTCAAGATATATAAGTTTAATTTGGGAAATTGCAGTAATGACATTGTTTTATAAGGAGGCGATACAGTCAGTGCATTGTCTCAATTTGAACTTCTATATCTCAAAAACAGTAAAACCTACGAAAATATGATAAAGGTCACTCTTGTGGAAAATTCACAGCTACAACATTTTCTTTAGTCCCATTTACATAGGACTCGCGGTTTCCAAGCAAAATCGTGAAAACCTAAAGAACCCCTAAAAATGTGAACTTAAATCGCGATTTATTTGAAAATCCCTCCGGCGATTTTTTTGGTTTCTTGATATTTCTCATCTATGAGCACTGTAGTTTCAGAATCTGCAAAAACTTCCCAGGTGTAAGCACCTTCCATTTAAATCTAGTTAAGGCGCACCGTCATATATGAAAATAGAAATACCCATATTCCCTGGAATTTCAAAAAATTACCGGGAAATTCCCTTCCGCTTTACTTTTTTATACCCTCCACCATAGTATCTTTATTTCCACTTAACTCCTTGGGGAGCATAGGGCCTTTACAAAGTTTTTCCAAACTATTCTATCATTCGCAATACGTTTAATTTCATTCCAGCTACTGCCGCTGCTCTCCACTTCCTTCATCAGGCTTCTTCTCCAAGTGGTCTTTGGCCGACCCTTCCTTCTGTGCCCTTGGGGGTTCCAGTCTAGGGCTTGGCGACATATCTCATCTTGTTCTTTTCGCAATGTGTGACCAATCCATTGCCACTTCCTTCTTTTTATTATAACGGGAATAGGTTCTATATCACATTTTTTGTACAGATTTTCATTGCTTATTACATTTGGCCACCAGATTTTTAAAATAGATCGCAAGCATCTGTTTGTGAAGCTTTGCAATTTGTTGTTAAGGGTTGTTGTTGTTAACCATGATTCGCAACTATACAATAGTACTGACAGAACGTTTGATTTGAATATGTTGATTTTTGACTTCGTTAGTATAACCCTTGAGTTCCAGATGTTTCTTAATTGAAAGAAGGCGCTGTTGGCTTTACCAATTCTGAATTCAATGTCAGCCTGTGCACTGCTTTCGGTTGAGATCATGCTTCCCAGATAGCAGAATTTGTTTACGAACTCAATTTGTTCCTGTCCAATGACAAAATGATTGTTGTTTGATGCTTTTATTGCTAAAGCCTTTGTCTTTGCGGTGTTAATTCTTAATCCGACTTTCGCTGAGTGGGCAACTAAGTCATCGAGTTTAGACTGCATATCTGAGTGCTTGGTGGATAGTAGGCAAATGTCGTCTGCGTAGTCTAGATCCTCAAGATGGCTGCTTATAGTCCATTGGATACCACGACGGCTACCTGCGATTGTTTCCTTCATCACATTATCAATTACCAGAAGAAATAGTAGCGGCGACAGTAGGCAACCCTGCCTCACACCTGATTTTGGACGAAATGGTTCCGATAAACGGCCATTGTGTAGGACCCGGCAATGGAATCCGTCATACTGAGCTTTAATAAGGCTTATGAGCTTCGATGGGATACCTGTTGTTTGTAGTAGCTCCCATATTTTGGACCGGAATACGCTATCAAAAGCAGTTGTGTAGTCCACGAACGTCATATATATATTACTTTGCATTTCTATTGTTTGCTCAGCGATTATTCGGAGCGTATTTATATGGTCTACACATGACATATTTGCGCGGAACCCAGCTTGTTCTTTCCGAAGATTTGTTTCTACCGTGTAGTTGATTCTATTAAGAAGAATTCTTGTGAGTATTTTGGAAGGTATGGAAAGAAGAGAAATCCCTCTATAGTTTTTACATTGGGAAAGGTCTCCCTTTTTCGGCAGTTTTAGTAGAATGCCTTGTAACCAGTCGTTGGGTAGCTTTTCTTCTCTCCAAATATCTTGAAATAGTGGGTAAAAAAGTCGTGATATTTTTGTAGGACAGCATTTTATTATTTCTGGGGGAATACGGTCGTATCCTGGAGCTTTGTTGTTTTTGAGCCTTTTAATAGCATTCTCTATTTCAATGAGGGATGGTGGTTCGGTGCTAAGTTGATTAGACGTAGGTATGGGTACGTCGGACATGGTATTAAAGTTTGAAGGAGAGTTCGGAGTGTTATCTAATGTTTCCATAAAGTGCGTGCGGCAGCGAGAAATTTGTTCATCAATGTTTGTTAGAACAGTCCCATCCTTTGATTTGATGGGGCGGTCATGTGGTTTATGTCTCCCTGCTAGCCGTTTTGTTATATCATAGACCGCTTTAGTGTCGTTCCTATTTGCCGCTTCGTTTGCTTGCATCGCAAGTTCATCAGTGTATGCTCTTTTGTCTCTTCTACAAGCAGTTCTTACTTCCTTGTTTTTTGTTGTGTATAACTTTTCCAATTCAATTTTTTTATGCGACGATTTTTCATTGTTCTTTGAAATTTTTTAAGATTTCTTCTATCTTCTATTAAGCTCCAAGTTGATGGGCTCATCCATTCCTTTTTTCCGGGGGCATAGTGTCCAAGTACATTTTCGCACGTTTGTAAAAGATTATTTTTAATGTGTTCCCAGCGTTCTTCTATGCCTTCGTTTGGGACATTCTCCTGTTCTAACATCATATTTAAATCGTTTTCTACGGCTTCCTGATAACGAGGGTATTTTAATTTTTCTACGTCAAACTTCGATGACGTAAATTTTTGATGTGTATTTTTGATGGCGCTTACTTTCATTTGCACTATCGCGAGAAGTAGGTGGTGGTCAGAGCTAATGTCAGCACTACGTTTTACCCGTACATCACAAAGATTATGTTTCCATTTACGACTAATGCAAAAGTGGTCAATCTGGTTTTCAGTTCTCCTATCTGGAGATATCCATGTCGTTTTGTGACTACGTTTGTGCTTGAAACAAGTACCACCTACTATGAGGCCATGTCTGCTACACGTTTCTAATAGAAGTTCTCCGTTCTCGTTTCGTACTCCTATTCCGTGCTTACCCATACAGTGTTTGTAGGTTGTATTGTCTTTTCCTACTTTAGAATTAAAGTCTCCCATACATATCAGTATATCTCCCTTAGGTGTTTTGGAGAGTACTTTATCTAATTCACTATAGAATTTCGTCTTAATGTCTGAGACTGAAGTCTCTGTCGGGGCATATACTTGGACAATGGTGATATTACGTATTCTGGAGTGGAATCTGGCTGTCAATATGCGTTCGTTTACTGGATTCCAGTTGATAAGGGATGTAGATGCGCTTCTGCTTAGGAGTAATGCAACACCGTCGCTATGTATATCCTTTTCATCCCGGCCAGAATAGATTAGAGTTTCACCTGATTGTAGTCGATGTAGTCCCGAGCCGTTCCATCTGCATTCACTTACACCCAAGATGTCAATACCCATTTTTTCACGTTCCTTTGCCAGTTGCGATAATTTTCCACATTCGTAGAGAGTTCTAACATTCCAGCACGCAATTTTGGTGCGTCTTTTAAATGCGAATGTTGATGTTGATTTAGTCTTTATAGAGGTTTCTTTTATACTGTCTAAACATGAATTGCTCCCTCCCAGACCTGTGGAGCTTGCCGTCGAAACGGGGGGATTTGACATTTGCCTGTGACCCCCTGGGAGATGTGTGATATTCCTTCGTGTTGTATTCATGTTACTTTGACATTTTGTCAGAGTTTCTCCAATGCTTGTAAGGACAAAGAAGAGCTTAGTTGAGCCCGACACTCTTGAACGACTAAGCACGGGTGTAGGCTTCCTGGAAGCTTGTGGGCGCTACCGTTGACAGTCATCTGTTCTTCCGCTACCATCCCTTTTACACAATCCGACCATAATTATGCAATTATCTGCCTGACCCTATTCCCCGACTATTTCGAGTTGGCTCATTGGCAGATGAGATATTGTTGTTTGGATGCTAATTTTAAGGACGGCATCTACTCGTCCTGACAATGAGGTGTTCGGGCTATGAAGCTTCCATACCCTATTCCTCATCCGCTGCTTGTTCGGGGTTGTTTATTCAATATATTCACAACTGGCCCCAACTAGGGGCTGTGCACTATCCACAACCTGTGACCCGTCCGGTAGCTTGCAGCTCAGCTCTCACGGGTATCTCACTCCCGCGAACCGGACCACCATAGTATGGAGGGTATATTAAGTTTGTTTTTCCGTTTGTAACGCTTTGAAATAATCATTTGCGACCCTATAAAGTACACATATACGAGTATGTTTGTACGATATCCGTTTCAGGCAATTTTGAGTAGATCTAGCAATGTCCGTCCGACTGTCTGTCTGGCTGGCTGGTGCGCACGATAACTCTCGAACGGATCAATCGATTCGGTTCAAATTTTGGGTATCGAAATATTTTGTCCAGATTTGATTTAAGTTCGAAGATGGGCCATATCGGTCCACTCCTTCAGGTACCTCCCCCACAAAAGTTCAAAAATGTTCGGAAAAATTGTCCACACGATAACTCCTGAAGGGAGTAACCGAATTAGTCCATACTTTGCACATCGTGACATTTCTACCAGACCACGGTTGGTCCACTCTTTCGGGTACCTCCCACACAAAATTTTGCTTAAGTGCAGTTTAAGGCCTGCTCTCGAATCGCTTTGGTTTTTGTTGCAGCCACTTGTATTCACTACCCCCATTACGACGATATAATTTTGTTTCAGGAGCAAGTCCATACTTCCTCAGAAATCAGCACAAAAACTGCAAACAACCCATATGTCGTAGTTGGAGCGCACGATAGCTCTAGAACGGATCAACATATTTGGTTCAAATTTTGGGTCTTTCAATATTTTGTCCAAACTTAGTTTAAGTTCGAAGATAGGCCATATCGGTACACTCCTTCCGATCAGGGACGTACGCAGGATTTTATTTTTTGGGGGGGGGGGGCAACTTGACCACAAATCATAAAAGTTAAAAACGTTGTGTATCATTACGTAAAGCTATTTTAAATGTTTTCAGTTGATTTTTGTGTATATGCAATATTGATACAGATTGAAATTTGGAACAGAGTTAAATGTTTAGAACTGAAAATGAACCATATCAGACCACGTTCGGTATAGTCCCCATACAAAATTTGTTAACCAAATTCCCCAACAGAAGTAAAACAATAACTAAAAATCTTTCAAGTGAATATTACAAATATAGGTTTACGTTTTGGTATATCCTAGAATTTTCAACCACAGTAGCTCTTACGAGGGCGGTTCGGAAACTTCTTAGCCTAGGAGTTGCCAGATCGAAACAAAATATAACATGTGTTCATAACAGAGATGGAAGTTTCCAAAACACTTAACTTTTTTCTGTTTATACCGCGCTTTTTGTGCTAGGCTAAAAAGTTTCCGAACTTCCCTCGTATTTGGCATTTTGTGTTCTAAATCTCCCAGAGAATTGATTTCGAAAGATTTTGTATTGTATCGCAATACTGTTTGAGACTACGCAAAAACATGGTCGAAAAATATCTCTAAAAAAGCTCGGCAATATTGTAGCTGAGTCCTGTTGTCGTTGTTGTTCCCCCTCATTTCTATCTTAATTGTACGAGTATATATTTATTTGCTCGATGACATTAAGCATTTTCCAAGGACTATGCCCAAAGATCAATCACTTCTGATTTCTGGAAAATAAGTAAAAAAGTATCAGACGAATACGGGGCACATAAAAAAATCTTTTTCGTAAAAATTGTGGTAAGGGAGTTTCAGAATTGCGTTGTCCTTTTTGGACGAATATACTTTCCGACCAAAATATTAAAACGTTTAGGGTATACAACTTCACGATTGTGGGCGTATATGGGCGAATATGCTTATGTTGAGCTCATAAATTTGACTTCGATAAATGCGCAAAAGTTTTGCACTTTGTACAGAAGATACCTTAAAAAAGCGACCGATATAGTCCATTTTTGAAGACATTACTTTTTATAGTTATGGTGGCGAGCCATAATTTTAGTCGGTCACCGTAAGATTTAGAGTTTTTGGACCATTCCTGACATAACCGTGGACTTACACACGAGAAATAGAATATCACTGTAAACAAGACTGCAAGGAGTACCATTGGTCAATATGTGCAATGGCTCCTGGAACAGTCCTTAAAAACTTATGTTGAACATTTGTGAGGGATGTATCCGAAGATGTTGGCCCAAATATACCCTCTTGGTACTTGATATATGTACGTCTGGAAGTAATTTTAGGATATTCAAAGTTCCGGTCAAATCAGGTAATTGAAATAATCAATATTCGAGCCTAATCTGTGTCTCGAAAAATCGATTTGGAGTTTCGATAGATATTGTGCGCATGATTTTAGGGAAACATTTTGAAGTCTTGTGGGGGAAGTGCGCAAAGGAGTTGACCGATCGTTTTTGGATGTTTTTAGCTACAAATTTGTTACTGATAAGGAAAAATTCAGATTAGTATGCTATTTATAGCCTTTTTTAAGATGCACAACAATAAATTTTTCTACATTATTTTCTCTTATCATATAGCAACAATTTGATATAAAATAGGAGTACAAAATTTTGATATGTCATATATTTTGTCCAATAGACATTTCCTTTCACGTACTTCTAATCCGCACAATACTGAACTTGTAATATTTTTAAATACAGAATGAGTTTAAAGCCTAAAGGCCTTTATATTCATTACAGAATTCCAAAACACTGACATGGCATAAAGAAGTAATTCAGAAGTTTCTCTTAAAAAAAGAGTATTCAAAGAAAAAATGATTGATTGATTGACGTTTTGTAGACATGAGTATTTGGTATGAACATAGATCATGTTCGAAGATGGGTTACATCGATCCACGTTTTAGTATAGGACGCATATAACGATATATTTACCTTTTTAGCCACATTTTCGGACCGTATTAGCAATAATTTGACGTTTAGTATTCCCAGTGATGTAAAAACATCCCCACCAAAATTATGAACATGGGTCCACGTATTTTTATAGACCTCATATAACGGTACACCACTACTTCAGATATTTTTACTGTTATAACAAAATTTGCTGGACGAATGAAACTAAAATTGCTATAACTTGGCATTTATGGTTTCTAGTATTCACGAATTTCTCCACCTAAAATAGTGGGCATAAGAAAAAATAGTATTTTTACCCTGGAACCTATCTGCGAACTTTACATGGCTTTCCATACAATATCTTATTTCACTTTGCGTCGTTTCGCTTTGAGTCGTGTTTTTGGAACGTATCTACGACGCAAAGCGAGGTCTTGGTGTATATTTAAATTCAGAAAATTAAGTACAACATTTTTAATTATATAGTCTGTAAGGAAATATCCATAGACTAATAAAGAAAAAAAATTATTTCCTACAGATTTGTATTTGGTCCGAATATGTACTACATCGGATCACTCCTACGGGTACACCCTACCCAAAGTTTGGAAAAAATGCACTCGTCTTGGATCATTCTGAATTTTGTTGCAACATGTAGTTTTTTGCGGCCCTTTCCATCCTGGACAATTTTCCCAACAGCTAAACAACCTACAGAAGTATTGTGTTAACTTTTTTTCTTCGGGTACATGGCTGAGGGTATATCTCTGACGGCTCTGCTGACTGATACTTTCTTACTTGTTTTTATTTTAGTCTTTCACTCATTATATCACAATGATATCAACAATTTTTGGACGATAGATCTTCAATAGTTTCACAATTTTCCCTTTAACAATTTTTATACGAGGGGCACTAAAAACCTTCTGGCAACACGCAGTGTCGCCAGGAGTCATTTGACATTTTTTGGAAAGTTTGACAGTCTTTAGCCTAAGCGTACTCAGGACAGTTTGATATACGACCACTGGCGACGAAAATCGTCGACCACGCCTTTTTTCTTGATGTGCTGGAGACAGATGAAGTCATTGGATACCCATTCTGGGCTGTACGCCGCATGACCCATCAATTCCTCGTTTTGTCAGGCCAAACAGGCGATGGTTTGATTCGATGTGTGAGAGCTCGCATTGTCATGATGTAGAACGATTCGTATGCTATTGTTCGTTTTTCGAATTCCTCAGGAGACTTCAGGCAAACAAATTGTAGTGTAACACTCAGAATTAACCGTCCTACATTTCCCAAGCCGTATAGCCGCCACACGGTCAGCTTTGTCGAAGAAACAGGCGACCATTTGCTTCGAAGGTCATCTTCCATGAACAGCTTTCGTTGGATTTGGCTCGCTTTCGAAAACCCAAACCGTTGATTCCTGTCTTTTTTCGAGCTCCTAAGCATAGATCCAAGATTCGTCGTCTGTGACGATCTTATAAATGTCGTTTGAAGCACCGCGATTTCTTGCACCGATCCACAAGAGCCTTTTTTTGAGCGATTGGTCAATTTTGCTGGATCTAGCGAGAAAAATCCATTTTTGCGGCCCGGTGTTCATGTAATATCAAATGTTAGTTAGTGGAAGAAATGCCCAAAGATGCCTCTTTCTCACGATATATAACATGGCGATCCTGCATTATCCGTTCACGTACGGCTTAATTTTTTTCTGGCACAACGGTCGATTTTGGGCGACCCTCACGACCTTCGTTCTTTGGCGAGTGCCGGCCACGATGGAATTCATTAAACCAGTTTTTCATAGTGATATAGGATGCAAAGTGATTTTTTAAGTCACTGTAAAGAACCCAACACATTCTCGTATGTCAAACTGTCCTGAGTACGCTTAGGCTAAAAACTGTCAAACTTTCCAAAAAAAAATGTCAAATGACGCTTGGGGACACTGCGTGTAGCCTAGGCCAGAAGGTTTTTTAGTGCCCATCGTATAGCATTTGTAGTGTTCAATAAATTAGAGGAGTGTCATTGTAACAGGAAATATTTGTTTTCCAAAAAGGAAGGAACCTTATATTTAAAGAAAATTTAATGATGTAGCAGAAGGGGCTTAAGAATGTCATTTTTTCAATTTTAGAAAATGTATTAGAAATGTATGAAATATATAATTTTTGCACAAACATTTCCTCGCCAGCAACATAAATTTTTCAAAGCGTCAATAATGTTGGCGACATTTTCTGAGGCCCCCCCCCCCCCCAAGAATACGGCCCTGATCTTGGTGTTTTGCAAAATTAATGTAATTGAAACTTAGAGATTGTGCTGAGCCAGTGGTGTAACCACTCCGTAGAAATCCATTTAAACGTAAACCAGTTTACAAGAAGAAGTATGTTAAATGGATTAATATCCCCAAGAAGGGAGCGAAGTGAGTGGGTGAGCTCAATAGCTGTATTTTGTAAGCCCAATGACGCTATAACACTTAGGTTGGCATTTAAATAAAGCAAAAATGAGATAACATTTTCCATTTTGGCAACATAGAGGAATGTGAGGCAAAACTGAGCGAGTCAACATAGATTTGCAGTCTTGCAAGCTATGTGCACTTATTACACATTTTGGATGTTATCGTTTCAATTAAATTTCAATTTAACTTTGCTCTTTTTATAGCCTCCTGGTTCCTAGTAAGCAAAATTTCTCCATCAAATTGTCAACCTAGGACCATGTTTTGGTATAGCTCCGACAAAACAGTACTTCATGATTTTTGGTATTTTGAGGATTTTAGCTAAATTTTTTTTACCAAACATGTTGCAATTTGCCATTTAAGGATCCTAGCAGTCTCTATACTTCTTCACTAAAAATTGTCAACATAGGTACATGTTTTGGTATAACCCCCCCATATAAAGGAACCTCCAGATTTTCGGGATTTTTAGGATTTTCGCTTAAATTTCCAACCGAACCCAGTGGTCGAAAAATTTTTGGTATGTCCCCCATTTAACGGTATCTCCCATTTCAAGTGTTTTTATACATACATGCATATGTTCCCACAGCATCCCCGAAGAAACAAAAAATACGTCTCACATATCTATGTGTACACGATGATTCATATCGCTCATTTAGCCAAAGAGTGACTTTTTTAAAAAAATCCAGTTTCGAGAAAACCCGTTTTAAGTTGGTGATTGAAATTTGACTTCCCAAATTAAAAAAATTATTACACAAAAACTAAAAGAACTGCTTGAGTCAAAACTCGTAGTGAATGAACTGCAACTCGTCGAGTTTTAGAAATATCACCATGAAATGATTTTCTTCGTTCCCATAGGAAATTTGTTTATCTTACACATTTTTTTTTTATTTTTGAGTAAAGTATTTGGAGGAGAGATAGAATTATTTAACTACATTGGTATACTTATTGTCCAACATATTTGAAAGTATAAAAATAATGAACACGTTAGGCTTTTTGCGCAATTTTCCAATTCCAATTCCAATAATAAACAACATCTAGAAAAAACATTCTTGCGATCTTTTGTTTTTGAAATTTTTGATTAGATCAATTCCACAATAAAAGATAAAATCGTTGTTTAATCTTTGTGGTTTTAAATTTTCGTATATAGTCTCTAACACGTTTTTGCATAAACTATTTTGAACGTCATAACAGCTAAAAATTCTTTATTATGTTTGAAATTTGCAAAAAAAACTATATCAACCCTTTTTTATGATATAATGTCTGTTCCACCGCAGTGTCGTCCGCTGAGATTATTATTATTATTATTTTTTTTTATTCGGATTTTAATTCAAGTAATACATTTTGAAATATACACATAGGAATATATATCAAGAATATAATAAGTAATACTATATATTACACATTACTTTTTGATGCCTCAGCGCCTTAAGGCATTGTAGAGGCAAGTTGGCAAAAAAACTATCAACATTAGTATCTATAGTGCATTAAGTATTCCTCTCTATTTAGAAAAAATAAATAATATAAAGAAACTATATAATCAGCTTAATATTTGATCTAAGTGATCATGTATATAAATTTTCAGATTATTCTTAAATTCAGAAATTCTACTAATATTCTTCAACACATGCGGTAAATTATTAAATTCGTAACTTCCAACGTATACAATCTTTTGTTTGGTAAGCTCAAATCTACACCGGGCAACATTTAGGTTTGTGTTATTTCTGGTGTTAAACATGTTTTGGTTCACGAAAAAGTTTATTGTATGATGTCCTATTTTATGAATACATTTAAACACATACATTAGTACCTGCATTTTATAAATGCCATAAAGTGGTAAAACAGTGGGAAATATTTGTTTGTTTGCTACAAATTAGTAAATATCTATTGTACAAAAAAGGATTTTTCTGTCGTATTTTTATGTTTTGTTCGACCTTTCGAATGTTAATAAAATCAAGATTATTATTTCCAATATTTCGAAATTACATTGAATTTTATCTTCAGGGATTTTTATGTCGATTACTCTTTGTAATTTGGGAGGTACTTTAAATGGATGCACATTTCTAGAAATGTTCCTTTTTCCTTCTTCGTCTAAGGTCTTTGCGACGACAAACGAAATAAAAAAAAACTGATCGGAAACGGATTCGTCAAAATCTCAACAAGTATCAGTCGACTTGCGGACAGGAATATACCCTGAGCCTGTGTGAACTGAAACTTTCATCAATGGACATGGATCGAAAAGCGGCTACACAACCAAAATTCTTTAACACAAAGCTATGTATAACGCGATTTTCAGAATTGTGTAGCCATTTTCGGACGTATGAACTTGTTAACAAAATATGTATTTTATTATTGATCACAAATGTTACGGAGGAGGTACCTGAAAAAACAGTGGCGGCCATATAATTAAGAACGACATCGTATTGAATAATATTTGCCTTGCTATATTCCAAATATTTGAATATTTATATAGAACAAAATTTGTAAATAAAGTACACGGTAAGCACTTTCAAATAAAGCCAAAACATGTTTTAATTCCCCCCCGTTTATACGAAAGAAACCACGATTTATTAAAATAGTTATAAATCGACCTGGCCACATAATTAAGAACGATATAAGTAAAGGTTGCCTAAAGGTAATTTTCATGCACAATATGTGAATATATCGTTATGTATTTTAGAAATCGGTTACTTTGGTCCATCTCTGGTATCAAATGTCCTTCAATGGTACATATTATTGAGTCTAAGTTTGATAATTAGGGCATACCTAACGTTTTCCAAAAATTGCCCATAATTTGCCGAATTTATTTTATTTTTCGGATCTAAAGCGACAGTTTTGGCTTCCTCTCATTCCCTCGAGGACTCTCTGAACGATACCCTGTGATTGTCGTTCCATAATCGGCGCTTATTTACCCATAAATTGGTTTTTACCCCACTTCTTTGAGTCCTTTACGAGGGAATTGTCTGGGAAATACTTTCGTAAGAGTCATTTCCACCTTATAAAGTGGTAGAATTTTTGTCTGCAGGTAGTAGGCAGTAAATGAAACAATAATATAACGGCTATAAAAAATTGGAAGAATTCCACACCGAATATAACATTTATTAACATAATGTTTTGAATGCTCGAATTCCACAATAATTTTGTGTCTGTACATCAGACATTAGTTTATATAAAAATTTTATTTTTATCCATAAAAATGATTGATTTGACTGGTTTTGATATAAATATGAGCTTCGTTGATTAAAAAGTCTTACATAATTATGTCTACCACACCCACAAATACATTGTGTAATTAAGGCTTTCAAAATATTAAACCTTTCATTTTTGTTCGGCGTACCGTTAGGCCAATTTTTTGTACAAAGCGAAATTATTTTTTATTTCCTGTCTACTTCCTGCAGACAACAATCCTAGCGATGTATAAGGTGGAAATTGCTCATTCGAAATTATTTTCCAGACAATTCCTTCGGAAAGGACTCAAAGAAGTGGGGTAAAAACCAATTAAAGGGTAAATAAGCCCCGACTATGGAACGACAATCACAGGGTATCGTTTAGAGCGTCATCGAGGGGATGAGACGAAGCCAAATCTGTGGGTTTAGATCCCAAAAAACTAAATAAATTCGTGAAATTATGGGCAAATTTTTGAAAACGTTATGTATGCCCTAATTATCACACTTAGACTCAATAATATGTACCATTGAAGGAAATTTGATACCAAAAATGAATCAAAGTAACCGATTTCTAAAATACATAACGATATATTCACATATTGTGTATGAAAATTACCTTTAAGTAACCTTTACTTATATCGTTCTTAAATAAATATTTATAACTATTTTAAAAAATCGTGGTTTCTTTCGTATAAACGAGGGGGAATTAAAACATGTTTTGGCTTTATTTTAAAGTGCTTACCGTGTACTTTATTTACAAATTTTATTCCATATAAATATTCAAAGATTTGGAACGTAGCAAGTCAAATACATTTTAATACGTTGTCGTTCTTAATTATATGGCCGCCACTGTAGTTCATTTTGGAAGTAGATTTATTTTGGGAGTCATTCCTTTTAAAAGATATTGCGCCCACCAGTCATTTCAGTTCGTCACAGTACAATTGTCAGCCTTTTTTTATGGACTTGCCCACGAAAAACATAATACCGCTCTAAACACAAGGAATACCTTCAGTAAAAATTTCTAAGGATTCTCGAAGAGACCTTAAACTGCATTAAACAACTATTTTGAAGATTTGTGAGGGATGTACCCAGTATGGTCCATTTTCGAGCTAAAACTAAGTTTGGACAAAATGTTACTAAATCCAAATTTTGAAAACTGGAAAATACCAGAAGAAGTAGACCGAAAATTGCCATCTTCGGCCCCGAGAACACTTGTTGCAAAAAGCAAAGCGTTTCCAAAGAGGTATTTTTATTTATTAATTTGTTTATTTCATATTTTTACTTTACTTATAACTAAGTCGACTCCAAGTTTTCTGAAACAGATTTCTTCCAAAAACACTTTGGCCCTTAAACCATTATTTCGATGAGGCACATTTTGACTAAAGCTGAGAGTATAAAAAATGTAGATTGGTAAAAATTGTATTTATGAATTTTTGCTAAAAGAATGTATACATGTATAAACCTTGGAATGGGCGCCATTTTAAAATAATTCAAGACTGTTTGCCAGAGTTTTCCTAGTTCCTGATAAATTTATGAGAAGATCCACGATAGGAAACCAGAATTATTATAAGAGAAGTCCGACGATTGGACACCACAATTAGTCTATTGACAGATGCAAAAATCGGCTACAGAATTTGTCATTTATATACCAGCGATTGGGTGCTTGAATTTCATCATGGATATACTCACTATTGCTCGGCATTAGTTCTCTATCAAGAAAACCACTATTGGACACCAAAATATATATAGGGAAATAACAACAATTAGTTTCTTTATGACAATAACAGCGATTGGACACTGAATTTCCGAAAATGAAAAATTGACCATATTCTGACACCGCAGCG
This sequence comes from Musca autumnalis, assembly GCF_047663935.1. Classification (NCBI taxonomy): domain Eukaryota; kingdom Metazoa; phylum Arthropoda; class Insecta; order Diptera; family Muscidae; genus Musca; species Musca autumnalis. The sequence continues at coordinate 131,756,182 of NW_027411755.1, read as the reverse complement.
TGATAAAATACAAAAAAAGAAGACATGTGTCTCAGCGTTTTTTTGCTTTATTTATATAACTCCTAAATTCTACCTGTAAATATAAAAATACTAGTGTATATCGCCATGATGTCCAAACGTTCCCTCTGCATAAATCAATTATCTACTAATCCCATTTTTATACCCTCAGCTTTTATCCTAACGAGGGCATATACACTTTCATACGGGCAAAATGTGCCTCATCGAAATAATGGTTTTAGACCCCAAGTATGTTTGGACGAAATCCGTTTCAGACAATTTAGAGTCGATTCAGCAATGTCCGTCCGTCTGTCTGTCTGGCTGGCTGGCTGTGCGCACGACAACTCTCGAACGGATGAACCGATTTGGTCCAAATTTTGGCATTCGTACTATTTTGTCCAAACTTAGTTTAAGTTCGAAGATGGGATATATCGGTCGACTCCTGAAATGAATATTATTTCATCAGTAATATAAGTCTAAAATAAGGTTTACATCATTGCTAAAAATTAAATTTTCGCTAACATGAACTTTCAAAATTGTGGTCAGGAACATTTTTCTAGTTGGTTGATTCCATTTTGATCGGTTTGATATCTACAGACAAAAATCTGAGAAAAAACAATAACGGAAAATGGACCTTGACGATTTTGACCTAGTGAGTGATAGGGAAAAACGATGGGACACGTGTATTCTTATTTTTGGTCTTCTATCACGCTGCGGTGTCAAAATATGGTTAATAATTTTCGTGTTGCATAGTGTAATACAATTTTATTATATTTCATATTTTATTTTGTTATATATGTATTATATTTTATTATATATTGTTTTAAATTTGTAAATAATACAATTTTATTATAGTACTTAAAATCTTAAATATCTTGCATGTTGACTGTAAAAAACTTAGCGCCGTCTCTTCTCAAGCGGAACATACTTGTCAAAAAGTCTATTTTTCAGACGTGTTAATGGAAAATGATTGAAGTGAATTTTGTTGGCGTTTCATTTGTAGTCGACTCGTTGTAGACGTTAAATACTGCTAAAAGTAGCACAAATTGCCGACAAAAACATTTCGGCTGCAAGAAAATGTGCTGCTGTTACATTTGAGTATTCTAAACACATAATCACAGCCCAAAGTACCAACCGCATAAAAGACATACATATGTATATATATGTAAGTACATACATATGTACATATAAACGTGTTGGAAAGGCTTTGTTCTGCCAGTGATATCACTTTTGAAATTTGTCGGTCTGGTAAGCAGCAGTTGATTTACCTTCTTTGTAACATTTCATACGAGAGTGTGAACATTTGGTCATGAAATGAAAATTACTCACACATGCATAGCAGTCATAAGTGATGGAGCATAGAACAAAAGTCAAGAATATATTTCGTATTCGTTGCATGTCTTCAGACAAAAATGACATGTAAATTATACACTTTATGATATGATTATTATTGCTGATTATGTTACAGCATGTGTGACAAAAAGGGGCGTCAATCAAATTCATACCACATGCAACACATGAATGACATTGTCGCTTCGAAATTAATAACAAGAATTCGTATCTATTATATAAAACTCAAATGGCGTTCGTACGTGAATCAAAAACTCGACCAATTTACAACCGATTTGCTTCTCGTTTGTCTTAAAATGTTCAAATTTATCCCAAGATCTGACATATTTTATTTTTTAGATATCGCGAAAAATCCGAGAAAATTTGCAAAAATATATTTTGAAGAACGATTTTCAGAGAAAGTAACATTGGCTATATAAATCTTTGAAATTCCATGTTGATCTGAAGATATAGCATCGGAATCAGAGGTACCACCAACAAATTTAAAATTTGTATGCGAATATCTACAGAACGGTAGATGCTAGTGCTATTTTTTATATAATTTAATTGTAATTTTTTATTATAATAAATATTTGAAATAAATAAATAAAAATCTACAGAACGGTAACTGATATAATCTCCAAAATTTGGATGTGTGACGGAAGATGATTTAGAAATAAGTATGCTAAATTATATTCAAATTGGTTCAGACTTGGATATAGCTCCCATATATATTTTCGGCTGATTTCATGTATTTGATGCATCAAACACGCTATGTATGTCTAATTTCTTTGAAATGTGGAGTGGGAGATTGAATGTGGTCTAGGAATATATTTTCCAAATCATATTGAAATCGGTGCAGATTTCGATATAGCTCCCACATATATTTTCGGTCGATTTCTTATAATTAATGCAACAAGCACACTACTTACTTACTTACTTAGCTGGCCCATTACAGAACATTTGTTCCATAGACCGAACTAAGAAAAGATCTCCAATTCTCTCTGTTTTTCGCTTTCTGGAATACCGCGCCTTTTCATTTCTTCATCCACTTGTATGCTCCATCGAAGCTTAGGCCTGCCGATTCTGCGTGCCCCGCCATGTCGCATGTATTCATACGCCTTTTTAGCGGGTTCGTCATCGCTCATTCTTATGATATGGCCTAGCCAACGCAATCGTTGAATCTCGATACGTTTAACTATATTCATGTCTTTGTATAGCTGAAATAGCTCGTGGTTCATACGACGTCGATATTCACTGTCAACGCAAATCGGCCCGTAGATCTTTCGAAAATTTTTCCTCTCAAACACACCAAGCACTGCCTTATCTGCGGAGCCATACATTAGCACGGGCAGTATCAGCATTTTGTATAGTGTTTTTTTTTTGTTTGACGAGATGTGGCTTTGTTTTTAAACTGCTTACTGTTGGCCAATACAATTCTTCTTCTTATTTCACAACTGATGTTGTTTGTTGTGTTTATGGCAGTGCCGAGGTAGACGAAGTCTTTAACTACTTCAAAATTATAGATACCAACTTGCACAGTTGGTCCGAGCTCTATGGACGCTTTGCGCGTCGACACCATCAATTTCTTTTCGCCGTTTACCGCCAGACCCACTTTCGCAGATTTTGCTTCGACCTTCCTAAAGGTATCAGTTACTTCCTTTACTGATCGTCCCATGATGTCTATGTCATCACTATCTTATAGGCAATAGGGAGAAGACTTATGCCCCTATAGTTGGAGCATACAGTCTTATCTCCTTTCTCGTGGACGGGACACATGATGCTCAGGTTCCAATCATCGGGTACGCGTTCTTCCTGCCAGATGGTGCTAACTAGCTGATGCATACACCTTATCAGCGCGTCGCCTCCGGTTTTAAACAGCTCGGCTGGTAAGCCATCGGCTCCTGCTGCTTTATTATTCTTCAGCCGGTTGATTTACCTCATCTTGGCCGGGCGGTATACATTCTATACCATCTTCTGGGATTGGATCTGTGGTATCATCGTCTTCGCTACTATTGGATACCAGCAGATTGGAGAAATGTTCCTTCCATATCCTGAGCACGCTATCAGTATATGTTACCAGATTACCTTGCTGGTCTCTACAGGAGGATGTGCCTGTACTAAAGACCATCCGTTTGATGTTTCACTCTTTGGTAGAATTTTCGGACTTCATTCTGGCTCCTGTACATCTCGATTTTTTCACACTCCCGCTTTTTCATTTCCCTCTTTTTCTTGCGGAAAAGACGTTTCTCTTCCCTCCTTTTCTCCCGATATCTCTCTCGTGTGCTACGCGTTGCTACTGATTGTAAAGTAGCTCGATATGCCGCATTTTTCACTTCGGTAGCAGCACGACACTCCAGGTCATACCATGAATTCCTTTGTGGAGGTCTCTGGTATCCAAATATGGATTTTGCGGCTGTTTGCATGGAGTGGGCAATGTTTTGCCATTGTCCCTGATATGTTATCGGGACGAGGAGTGCTTTGATTAAGCAGTTGGACCAGTTGAGTGGAATATGCTGTGGCTATCTGTTGTGATTGCACCTTACCGATGTCCAACTTCCGTGTTGTGTTTGTTCGCAGTTTGCTTGCTAAGTTTAATCTGGTACGTAACTTTGCTGCAAAAAGGTACTGGTCCGAGTCTATGTTTGCACCTTGGAACGATCGTACATCCAACACGCTTGATGCATGTCTTCCATCCATCACAACGTGATCAATTTGATTTCTTGTTCTTTGATCTGGCGACAGCCAGGTGCCCTTATGAATATCGAGATACTTAAATCTGGTACTGCAAACGACCATGTTTCTTGCAGCTGCAAAGTCTATCAGCCTCATACCATTGTCAGATGTTTCACTGTGGAGACTTTTGGGCCAAAGATATTCTCCTTTCCAATTTTGGCATTAAAATCGCCTGGTATAATTGTAATGTCATGGGCAGGGAAACGGTCATAAGTTTCTTCTAAGCGCTCGTAAGATATATATTTGGTCTGTTCGTCCTTGTCTTCAGTGGGAGCATGAGCGCAAATAAAGCTGATGTTGAAGAATTTTGCTTTTAATTGAATTGTAGCGATTTTTTCATTCACTGGGGTGAAGCTGGAGACCAGATGTTTTAAACTCCGACCAACTACAAATCCGCAACCAAACTCATGCTTTGTGTAATGACAGCTATAATACAGTGCGTCACCTTTAGGTGTTGTTGTGGCGCCTTTCCCATTCCATCGAATTTCCTGTATGTCAGTAATGTCGGCCTTGTACTTTTCAAGTAGCAGATTCGCAGATCTTACTTACATACTTATTTAGTAGGCCCATTACACAACATAGACCGAACGAAGAAAAGATCTCCAATTTTCTCTGTTTTTCGCCTCGCTTTCTGGAATACCGCGCCTTGTCATCTCTTCATCCACTTGTTTGCGCCATCTATTTTTTGGCCTGCCAATTCTGCGTACACCGCCAAGTGGCATGTATTCATACGCCTTTTTAGCGGGTTCATCATCGCTCATTCTTATGATATGGCCCAGCCAACGCAATCGTTGCACTGGATACGTTAAACTATATTCATGTCTTTGTATAGCTGATATAGCTCGTGGTTCATACAGCGTCGATATTCACCGTCAACGCCCGTAGATCTTTCGAAGAATTTTCCTCTCAAACACACCAAGCACTGCCTTATCTGCTTGCGCAAGTACCCATGCTTCGGAGCCATACATTATCACGGGTAGTATCAGCGTTTTGTCCCCTTTCTTGTGGACGGGACATAGGATGCTCAGGTTCCAATCGTCGGGTACGCGTTCTTCCTGCCATATGGTGCTAACTAGCTGATGCATACACCTAATCAGCGCGTCGCCTCCGGTTTTAAACAGCTCGGCTGGTAAGCCATCGGCTCCTGCTGCTTTATTATTCTTCAGCCGGTTGATTGCTGTTTTTACCTCATCTTGTATACCGCCCGGCCAAGATTCGCAGATCATGGTCCTTAAAATATTTGCGGGGGTCGTCAACTTTGAGTGATTTGTTTTTCTTTTCTTTCGTTTTTTCATAGTAGGCTGTTTTTTCTACGGGAGGGTTACTAACCGGACGCCCAAACCCAAGTTTTTAACGTTCTTATGGGTGAACGCGCGGTACATGTCAGCTTACTACCTTTAACGGGTAGTAAGCCACCACTTGAGATGAAAGCCAGGTCAGGACCGTTCCTTGGTATCTTCCATTCCCTACGGCACCCATTTTAGTCATTAAATATCACTGTGTGTAATTTTTTGAGTCATGTTTTATTAACCATATTCTGACTCCACAGTGTGATAGAACACCAAAAATGAAAAGACACGTGTCTCGCCGTTTCTTCCTATCTCATCAACTTTCGCGGTTATAGGCCTCCAAAGGTTTGAGGCTTTGATGTAAAAGGGGTCATTTAGTCAGGACTATATCTTCCAAACCGTTAGGAAATTTGAGTTTCTCTCAGAGGCAAAGTTGTAGCTCTTGTCTTAAAGAACAAAAATTGTGAACACATATAACCCATCAAACTTCATCTGCAAGGTCAAAATCGCCATGGTCAAATTTCTTTTAAAAGTTTTCTCAAGTTTTGTTATACAGCTATCAAACCGATCAAATTTGAAGCAAACAACCAACTACAAAAATGTACCTCTGATCTCAATAAACATCTTTCTAGATTATACGAACTCTGTAGAAACGGATCTTAATGGTGAAAATAGCAAAACAATTGCGATTTTTAACCTCTTTTCTAGGATTCTGCTCTATAGATATTAAACCGTTCAAAATTCAAGAAAACAATCAATCACAATAGCGTAGCGAAGGCATCAATAAACAACTTTCTGGAATATGCGAAATGGCTATGAACGGTTCTTAGTGGTAAAAATAGCAAAAATCTTTTAAAAATATCCAATTTTTATACTTGTTTCTTCGACTCTGGTCACAAGAAACGCAAACGCCCAAAAATTAAGGATACCTTCAACCACAAAAATGCACCTAAGATTTCAATAAACAACTTTTTAGAACATATGAAGATTCTAGGAATGATTCTTAGGGCTGAAATTCACGAACAAATAATTTTTTTAACATTCCCCCTGCTCAAGTTTGGAAATAACAAACTGTTAACAACTCAAGGAAATTTGAAAGGTTCGTTATTTACGGACGGAGAATGATCTAAAATAATCGAATTTTGAGCTTGAAGAATCGTTCCTAGAATCTTCATTTGTTCTAGAAACTTGTTTGTTGAAATCTAAGGTACATTTTTGTAGTAGACTGTATCCTTAATTTTGGGCGGTTGCGTATCTTTGGACCAGAGTCGCAGCAAAAAGTATAAAAATTTGATATTTTCAAAAGATTTTTGCTAATTTTACCATTAAGAACCGTTCATAGACATTTAGCATATTCCAGAAAGTTGTTTATTGATGCCTTTGCTACCCTATTGTGGTTGGTTGTTTTCTTGCATTTTGAACGGTTTAATATCTATGGAGCAGAAGCCGAGAAAAGAGGATAAACATCGCAATTGTTTTGCTATTTTGACCATAAAGACCAGTTCCTTCAGGGTTCGTATATTCTAGAAAGAAGTTTATTGAGATCTGAGGTACATTTTTGTAGTTGGTTGTTTGCTTCAAATTTGATCGGTTTGAAAGCTGTATAACAAAACTTGAGAAAAAATTTAAAAGAAATTTTAACATGGCGATTTTGACCATGCAGATGAAGTTTGATGGGTTATATGTGTTCACAATTTTTGTTCTTTAAGACAAGAGCTACAAATTTACCTCTGAGATAAACTCAAATTTTATAACGGTTTGGAAGATATAGTCCTGACTAAATGACCCCTTTTACATCAAAGCCTCAAACCTTTGGAGGCATATAACCGCGAAAGTTGATGATGATGATGATTCTCATTTTTGTTGTTCTATCACACTGCGGTGTCAGAATCTGGTTAATAATTTTCGTGTTGCACAGTGTATTAAAATAGGGGACCTTTAAGTCATTAGAAGGATAAAGTTCATTCATCTTACTTGACGTTTAAAAACAAACTACTATACTATACAAAAACAGACGCTTAAAAAACAAAAAGAAAAAAAAAACGACGTACCAGTTCCGCTTACACATAGCCAACAGCAATGATACAATCATCATTGTAAACATCATCGCCGCCATGCTCACAGAAAATATCAACAAAGTTGCATTAAAAAGGCAATAGCCCTTAGGGACAACAAATTGCATGAATGTTTTTGCATTTTATTTTCCCTGTCATTTACTGAAGTGGGATAAGATGGTGCCTAATTTTGTTTGTCGGAAAATAGAAAAAACTTTTTGTGCGTGTAAAATTAATGAGAAGCAACAACCAGGGTATTAAAAAAAATATAACAGTCATGCCTCGCTCATTTGAGTGTAAAAGTATTAAATTGAATCTTGATGTTGTGTAACCAAAAGGTCATCCAAAAGTAGCAACATACTTTTATGTTCAAGCCTTTGCTGGTGTCTGAGTGTGGTTTGTTAGAGATATAAGGTGAATATAAATAATATATAAGTCATTGATGTTTGTACAAAAGGGAGAGGATAAGAGGTCTCTTACACCCTCCACCATAGATGGAGGGTATTAATAACTTTGTTATTACGTATATAACACATCAATACATTCGTCAAATACCCAATAAAGTATTCAACAGTATATGTATCATTTTCACTGAAAATGGTCTGTAAATGTTTACGTTTTGGTGTATCCTCATAGGACGTACCTACAAATATTTTTGACCAATATTTTTGGATGAAAATAGAGTACATATACGAAGGCTACTACATAAGTTTTTGGGCTAGGCAACATTTGTTAGCATAAACGAACTCAGTACGGTTTGACTTACGATTATGTGTTGTGCTGTTTTCTTGTCCACTAAATTTGGAATTTCACTAAAAGTTAGTGCCTGAGGAAAAATAAACCACACACTTTGTGTAAAAGCTACGGTAATTAAAAAAATAATGTTAAAACGTTTCTTAATGGCAACAATCCTATCTACCTAATAAAAAACAAATCAAGAGTCGTTAAGTTCGGCCGGGCTGAACTTTTTATACCCTCCACCATAAAATATTCTTAGCTGAAATAAAATTATGAGTTTCCTTTCCTGACTAAAATTTCCCAAATGACTAAATTATCTTATCTAATCTAAACAAGTAAAAAAGCGTTAAGTTCGGCCGGGCCGAACTTTTCATACCCTCCACCATAAAATATTCTGAACTAAAATGGAATAATAAGTTGTCATTCCTGTCCCCAACTTTAAGTGGGTACGTTAAAATGTCAGATAATGTACATAAAATGTTTCATTCGGTAGGCCCTTTTTTATGGTGCCTATATCTAACTATGTATGTTGATGGGCTGGAAATTGGGAGGTACCGTTATATAGGGGTTATAATAAAACATGGACCTAGGTTGACAGTTTTTGATGGGAGCCTTTATTGTCAAATAACTCCTAATTCGGTTAAAAATTTTAGCTAGAATCCTCAAAATACCGAAAATCGGTACATAACGTGGGAACTTCAAATGTCATTAACAGCTAGTTCGGAGGTATGTGGGCTATACGAAAATGTGAACTTAAATGAACAATTTTTGTTGGCTTTTAAATTTCAAATTACAGAAAGTTCGTTCAAAAATTAAAGCTTAAGTACGGAAAATCGGGAGGTTAGTTTTGGGGCTATACCAAAACATGGACCTACGTTTGGTTAAACATTTTAAGTAAAATCCTCAAAGTACGGAAAATCGGGAAGTATCGTTATATTGGGGCTATGTTGCTGATGCAGATATGTGGTGACCACTACAACCTTCAAATGTCAAATTACAGTTAGTTCGGTTAAAAATTTTAGCTAAAATTGCCAATTACTGAAAATTGTGAAGTACCGTTATATGGGAGCTATATCCGAACATGGACCTATGTTGACAATTTTTTATGGAGAGGTGTTGTGACCACTAAGAACTTCAAATGTCAAATTACTGCTAGTTCGGTTTAATATTGTAGTTAGAATCATCAAATTACTGAAAATCGGGAGGTACTTTTATATGGGAGCTTTATCAATACATCGACCTTTCTTGACAATTTTTGGTGGAGAGGTGTGGTGACCACTAAGAATTTCAAATGTCAAATGTTCAAATTACAGATAATTCGGTTAAAACTTGTACGTAAAATTCTCAAAATACCGAAAATCCGTTATATGGCGATACCGAAATTCGTTATACCGAGGTACCGTTATATGGGGCTATACCGAAACATGGACCTACGTTCATAATTATTTCGAATACAAGTTTTTTGGTCACTAAGAACCCTAAATATCAACTTATAGCTAATTCGGTCTAGAAATGTGAATTTAGAAATACCTGAAATCGGGCGGTAACGTTATATGGGGGCTATTCCAAAACATGGACCTATGTCCACTATTTATATAAGTTTATTGACATTTAAGAACCCTAGATGTCAAATTATAGCTTAATCGACCTGAAAATGTAGATAAAAACGTCAAAATACCGTAAATCGGGGGTACCGTTATATGGGGGCTATACCAAAACGTGGACCGACATAGCCCATCATCGAACTTGACCTGCCTGCAAACAAAAGACGCATTTTCCCAAAATTTCAGACAATTTTGGTGGAGAGGTGTGGTGACCACTAAGACCTTCAAATGTCAAATGTTCAAATTACAGCTAATTCGGTTAAAACTTGCAGGTAAAAATCTCAAAATACCGAATATCAGGAGGTACCGTTATATGGGTCTATACCAAAACATGTACCTGTGTTCATAATTTGTTCGAATATAAGTTTTTTGGTCACTAAGAACCCTAAATATCAAATTATAGCTAATTCGGTCTAGAAATGCGACTTAAGTCGTCAAAATGCCTGAAATCGGGCGATAACGTTATATAGGGGCTATTCCAAAACATTGATCTATGTCCACTAGTTTTGTTATATAAGTTTATTGACACTTAAGAACCCTAAATGTCAAATTATAGCTAAATCGGTCTGCAAATGTAGCTAAAAATGTCAAAATACCGTAAATCGGGGGTATCGTTATATGGGGGCTATACCAAAACGTGGACCTATGTCCACAACTTTTGTTATATAAGTTTATTGACGCTAAAGAGCCCTAAATGTCAAATTAGAGCTAAATCGGTCTGAAAATGTAGCTAAAAACGTCAAAATACCGTAAATCGTCAAAATACCGTTATATGGGGGCTATACCAAAACTTGGACCTATGTTCACAAATTTTGTTATATAAGTTTAGTGACGCTTAAGAGCCCTAAATGTCAAATTAGAGCTAAATCGGTCTGAAAATGTAGCTAAAAACGTCAAAATACCGTAAATCGGGGGTACCGTTATATGGGGGCTATACCAAAACGTGGACCTATGTCCACAACTTTTTTTATATAAGTTTATTGGCACTTTAGAACCCTAAATGTCAAATTATAGCTAAATCGGTCTGAAAATGTAGCTAATGTCCACAACTTTTGTTATATAAGTTTATTGACACTTAAGAACCCTAAATGTCAAATTATTGCTACATCGGTCTGAAAATGTAGCTAAAAGCGTCAAAATACCGTAAATCGGGGGTACCGTTATATGGGGGCTATACCAAAACGTGGACCTATGTCCACAAGTTTTCTTATATAAGTTTATTGGCACTTAAGAACCCTAAATGTCAAATTATAGCTAAATCGGTCTGAAAAGGTAGTTAAAAACGTCAAAAAACCGTAAATCGGGGGGTACCGTTATATGGGGGCTATACCAAAACGTGGACCTATGTCCATAACTTTTGTTACATAAGTTTATTGACACTTAAGAACCCTAAATGTCAAATTATAGCTACATCGGTCTGCAAATGTAGCTAAAAACGTCAAAATACCGTAAATCGGGGGGTACCGTTATATGGGGGCTATACCAAAACGTGGACCGATATAGCGCATCATCGAACTTGACCTACCTGCAAACAGAAGAGGCATTTTCCCAAAATTTCAGCGTCCTATCTCCATTTTTGTCCACAGACGGATGGACGGACGGACGTGCACAGATCGACTCAGAATTTTACCCTGATCAAGAATATATATACTTTATAGGGTCGCAAATGCGTTACAAACGAAAAAACAAACTTAATATACCCTCCATACTATGGTGGAGGGTATACAAATGTATTCAATCAGGTGGTACCTTAATATGGGGTCTATTATCCAAAAACAAAGTTTCTTTTTTTGGATTTCCTACCCCCTAATTTTTTTCCATTTCATCAAAAAACCTTATACATGAAATTATATGGCGATCAGTTAACGTTAAACAGTGCAAACCTAGCGATCCTTTTTTCATAGTAATTCAAATTTAAATGAAACGTGCTTACACCCGTGAAGATTTTGCTGTTTCTGAAACTACAATGTTCATAGATGAGAAAAATAAAAAATAGCCGGAGGGATTTACAAATAAATCGAGTTATAAGTTCACATTTTTAGGACTTTTTAGGTTTGGAAACCGCAAGCCCTATCGAAATGGGATTAAAGAAAGTGTTGTAGCAGTGAAAATTCTCTACAGGATTGTCCTTTATGATGTTTTTGTAAGTGTTACCATTTTTGAGATATAGAGGTTCAAATTTTGACAATTTATGTCTCCTGATAAAACAAGGTCATGACTGCAATTTCCCAACTTAAACTTATATATCTCAAAAATGGTACAAGTCCCATTTCGATAGGACTTACCATTTTCAAGCAAATCATGAAAACCTAACAAAACCTAAAAATGTGACCAGAACTTCTAAATCTCAAAAATGGTTAAACCTACGTACAAATCATAACGGTCAATCTTCTGGAGAATTTTCACAGCTACACATTTTTTTAATCCCATTTCGATAGGACTTGCGGTTTCCAAGCAAAATCGCGAAGACCTTAAATAAACCTAAAAATGTGAACTTTGACGATTTATTTAAAAATTCCTCCAGCGATTTTTTCTTGTTTTTGGATTTTGCTCATCTATGAACATTGCTGTTTCAGGTGTAAGCGGTTTTCATTCAAAGTTAGTTAAGGTGCACACTGCATGACATTGTTTTATAGGGAGACATACAGTCAGTACATTGTGGCAATTTGAACTTCTATATTTCAAAAATGGTAAAATCTACGAAAATACCATGATAATCGTGTAGAGAATTTTCACTGCTACAACATTTTCTTCAATCCCATTTCGATAGGGCTTGCGGATTTTCAAGCAAAACGTGAAAACCTAAAAAAGCCCTAAAAATGTGAATTTTGACCACGATTTATTTGAAAATCCCTACGGCGGTTTTCTTGTGTTCTTTTTTTTTTTTTTGATTTTTCTCATCTATGAGCATTGTAGTTTCGGAAACCGCAAAAACTTCCCAGGTGTAAGCACCTTCCATTTAAATTCAGTTAAGGCGCACCGTGAATTTGTATGGGGCCAAAGATGCATTTTCACTAAATTTATCTAAAAGCCATAATTATAGTCGTATTGATGAAAAAACTTTACAAGTTCATTTTGTGGCTCAAAAACGATTCCTACAAAAACATTTTGGAAATCGGATCGGATTTTGATATACACTCCGGTTCATCTGAATAGAACCAACCAATATTTGTCTACAAATACCCTTATATCAGACGAAAGGAGAGGAATTGTAAATTATAATTTTGTGGACATGTAGAGTATATAGTAGCCGATATTTTCAATACCTAACATGTTTCACATATTCGTCATAACGGTACTTTTTACTCGCTTTATGAAAAAATGTCAAAATATTAGCATTTTTTAATGGTTCACCAGGATAGAACCACCCTAAGAATTTACACAAATCCTTTGTTAGATGTGGTAAACTTTAACAAAAAACTATTTATAATTATAAATAAATGCAGTGAGTGTTAATTGCTATCAAATATTGTGCAAAAATTTGTATTAGGGTCTTGAAATTTTATGAAAATCGATGCTTAGAGCTCCAAAAAATATTTTTATGAAGAAATCGGTAGAAATAGTTTATAAAGTCAAAATTTTATACTGAATTATGTTCAAAATTTCTATACTACCATAAAATTACAAAAAAGTCACATTTGCTAGGTTTATGAGTCCGAAACAGAGGAAATATGGTAAAGATAACTCAAATTTCTACCTTTCCAATCCAAAATTTGATATTTTATCTCAGGAAAGTGAATGCAAATCGATGGGTTCCACCCAGTTTCGTTGGTTGTGAACATCTACAGGTCCAAAAAATAAAGAAAATCCCACCGCCGAACACTCCATGTCACCATCAAGTCCTTGGAATTTCAAAAGGTTCTAAGACATTTGATGTGGAGAAACAGCTTAGCGATAGGGGAAGGCAGACGTTAATTTTTTCGAAAGGAAAGGGTTTAATTTTGATGGTTATGATGTTCACACATCTTTTACTCATAGTATAAGTACCGAAAAAATATTTCCGATCCGTTATTACACAAAAAAGAGCGCCTTTGTTTCTGTGCTTTCCATGCCATGCGATATCTTCTAAATCAAAGCCCTTGATGTTGACACGAAGCGTTCGGCGGTGGGATTTTCTTTATTTTTTGGACCTGTAGATGTTCACAGCCAACGAAACTGGGTGGAACCCATCGATTTGTATTCAATTTCCTGAGATAAAATATCAAATTTTGGATTGGAAAGGTAGAAATTTGAGTTATCTTTACCATATTTCCTCTGTTTCGGACTCATAAACCTATCAAATGTGACTTTTTTGTAATTTTATTGTAGTATAGAAATTTTTGAACATAATTCAGTATAAAATTTTGACTTTATAAATTATTTCTACAGATTTCTTCATAAAAATATTTTTTGGAGCTCTAAGCCTCGATTTTCATCACATTTCAAGACCCTAATACAAATGTTTGCACAATATTTGTTGGCAATCAACACTAACGGCATTTATTTATAATTATAAATAGTTTTTTGGTAAAGTTTACCACATCTAACAAAGGATTTGTGTAAATTCTTAGGGTGGTTCTATCCTGGTGAACCATTAAAAAATGCTAATATTTTGAAATTTTTTTATAAAGCGAGTAAAAAGTACCGTTATAACGCATATGTGAAACGTGTTAGGTATTGAAAATATCGGCTACTATATACTCTACATGTGCACAAAAATATAATTTACAATTCCTCTCCTTTCGTCAGATATAACGGTATTTGTAGACAAATATTGGCTGGTTCTATTCAGATGAACCGGAGTGTATGTAGCTCCAATATGCATATTTGACCGATTTTGGATATTTTGGGCTAGGGTGTCCAAAACCGAAACCGGTTAACCGGGTTACCGGGTTTTGAGTTACAAAACCGAAACCGCTTTTCGCCAAAAACGTCATTTTCGGTTAACCGAAAAAACCGGTTATTTGTGTCGGTTAACCGGTTTTAAAAAATAGTAATATTTTTAATATTTCATTACAATTGTATTCTTGAAGGTAAACTAAATTAACTAACACAAGGTACGGCAAAGTTTTAAATGTCAAATACATTTAAATTTGAAAAATAGTTTGTGTAAAATGTAGAGTTGTACCAATTTAGTTCACTACGCAGTTCCAATGGTCACACCATTTGTATGAAAAATATGCGTATACGTTATATCACACGTTAGCTTTTATGAAGTGTCTCATACATTTTTGTACTAATGCAGTGAACTAGGAACTAGAGCAATAGTAGCTACAATTTAAAACGAATGTTTGGTCCAACTTAGTCATTATTCAAATTGCCGCCGAATTTTCAATAATTTCACGATAATTTGAGATTGGCAAAGCAAGACGAAGAATCCGAACTTAATAAATTCTTTTGGTACGCATTTTATATTTGTAAGGGCTTTTACTATACTTAGGACAGAATTTCGGTCTTAATTTTGCTGTCCCCATTTCGAGGGTATTATGAGAAATTTATATAATAACGAAGTCGTTATACTTAATTTACCCCTTGCCGCACATTTTTAATCAAATATATATCAATTATGAGCAAATTTGTACATATTTAACAAAACCGGTTTAAAACCGGTTAACCGGTTTTGAAAATTTTTAAAAACCGAAAACCGGTTTTTGAGAAAATTGAAAATTTCGGTTAACCGGAAACCGTTTTGTTTGGAAAAACCGGTTTTTTGGACACCCTATTTTGGGCCCTATATAGATATATCAAAGTCCGATCCGATTTTCAATATTTTTTTAGAAATCGTTTTATAGCCACATTAATGAACTGGTGAAGTTTTTTCATCGATCGGACCATAATGGTTGCATTTAGAGAAATTTCGTGAAAATGCAATATTTTCCCCCATACAAATTACTATGGAAAAAAGATCGCTAGATTGGCACGGGTTAACGTTAACCGATCGCGATAAAATTTCGTATATAAGGTGTTTGGTCCAATGTTGACGATTTTTAGTGAAGAAGTTTCATCACTACTGAGAACCTTTAACCCTCCGTCATGCACATGTTCCGATAGTCACGTACGTAGCGCATGTATCTGGCCAGATACAGTATGTATTTCAGTACATTTATACGAAAAATATGCTATTTTAGTGATAATATTATATTCTTGTATTGTTATCACGCCAGGCAGATATATATTTTCACTTTTTTCACTTAAAAAATATGAGAAATAAAGCCTTTACCTAATTAACAGCGTTTTGGCGTGTGCGTTCAAAAATACAAAAACAAAATACATGTATTTCAAATTGAAAACAAAAACAAATACATGTATTTTGTTTTTGTATTTTTGAACGCACACGCAACACGCAGTTAATTAGGTAAAGGCTTTAAACAAGAAAAAATGTATTTTTGTGTTTACTCGTAATGTCAAAAAAATAACAAGAATTGGTATAAAATTCATTTCAATTAAATTTAGTAGTTATAAAGTAAGTTTTAATTAATTCTTGATTAAAAAAGTCTCACAAGGCTTCAGGTAAGCACCTAAAACATGTATAATCTGATTTCGAATGCTGTAGGCATACCGGATTGGAGCAAAATGTGTGTGCGCTACGTATACGATGTATAGATGAAAAACTCTACATAAATTTAGATTGTTGTTGTTTTTTAAAGTGTTTTTTCATAAAACGATCCCTTACAATATTTGTAGAGGGTACCTGGAGACTCAAGCCCCTAGCTAAATCAGAAATATATTTAAATCGCAGTTGAATTCGTAAATATCTGGCCACATACATGTGCATGACGGAGGGTTAATGTCAAATTACAGCTAGTTCGTTTAAAACTTTTAGTTAAGATCCTCGAAATATCGAAAATTGGGGCTGTTGAGAATAAATACACAACCTTTGTTTCTGGTTGAATATTCAGTTCTAATTTTATTTAAAAATATTTTCTTTAAGAACTACTTAAACTAATTTATCTTAGCCTACACGCAGTCATACAACGCTTCTTATCAATCAATGCTAACAGTACACATTGAAGGTTGAAGATTTAAATTAAATTAAATTAAATTAAAAATTGACCAAAAACTTATATTCGCAAAAATGTGAACATAGGTACCATATAACGGTACCTCCCGATTTTCGGTATTTTGAGATTTTTACCTACAAGTTTTAACCGAATTCAAGTTCGTCAAGTTCGATGATGGTCTAAATCGGTCCACGTTTTGGTATAGCCCCCATATAACGGTACCCCCCGATTTACGGCATTTTGACGTTTTTAGCTACATTTTCAGATCGATGTAACTATAATTTGGCATTTAGGGTTCTTAAATGTCAATAAACTAATATAACAAAACTTGTAGACATAGGTCCACGTTTTGGTATAGCACCATATATCGGTGCCCCCCGATTTACGGTATTTTGACGTTTCTAGCTACATTTTCAGACCGATTAAGCTATAATTTGACATTTAAGGTCCTTGAGCGTAAATAAACTTATATAAAAAAAAAATTGTGGACATAGGTCCACGTTTTGGTATAGCCCCCATATAACGGTACCCCCGATTTACGGCATTTTGACGTTTTTAGCTACATTTGCAGACCGATTTAGCTATAAATTGACATTTGGGGTTCTTAAATGTCAATAAACTTATATAAGTAGTGGACATAGGTCCATGTTTTGGAATAGCCCCCATATAACGTTACCGCCCGATTTTAGGTATTTTGACGTTTTATGACACATTTCTATACCGAATTAGCTATAATTTGATATTTAGGGTTCTTAGTGACCAAAAAACTTATATTCGAATAAAAATAGGTAAAAAAACTTTTTAAGTTAAACGGTTTTATGTTATACACACATTGCAATGTTTAAGATAAATGTACTAAAAACCAAAAAATAATTAAATAGATACAGTCGTGGGAATTATAAACATATGCATAGACTAGACTAAAATAAAACCGTGGGGCACGTCAATTGTCTACAAATGATCGACTTAATGTGCGATAGAAGAATCGTTTAATTCGTCGTTAGACAGTTGGCCCGCAGACGGAAATTCCAATAGTTATACACTCCATGTAAATAAAAGAGATGTTTCAACTAGTTTATCGTTGGACATTCACACTGCTGGCTGGCGAGGAATCGTTTCACTGCTCGTAGTTTGTCTTTAATCGACAAAGTACTACTCGCTCACCACTATGAAACCCTAAAACTCGCTTATAATCGAGCTTGCTAGCTTGTTTCCACATTCTAGCCCTACTTATAACTCGTCCATCGTTGTCGGTTGAACAACTGCCTAATTATAGTGTAACATTACAAAACAAACATTTTAATCAACGATTGTAGACAATTGACGTGCCCCACGGTTTTATTTTAGTCTAGTCTATGCATATGTTTATAATTCCCACGACTGTATCTATTTAATTATTTTTTGGTTTTTAGTACATTTATCTTAAACATTGCAATGTATGTTTAACATAAAACCGTTTAACTTAAAAAGTTGTTTTACCTATTTTTATTTTCTAGTTTTTAGTTTTTATTTCGCATTCTGTTTAATTCATTTAGTGCTTCATTATTGCAAGGTTTCTTGCCCGTTAGTTTATTGTAGTCCAACTCCTCTATACGTAGTCCCTGCAAAGATCTTACTCTACTAAGAGCCACGTAGGCTTGACCTTCTTCAAACAGTTTCGCACCTAAGTATACGACTGCGTGATCCACAGTGCTGGCCTGCATTTTATGTATTGTAGAAGCCCATGATAGTATTAAAGGCAACACACATCTGTGTGTATCGCTCCCGTTGTTTTGTTAACCTGGCTTTATATTCTTCAGGCGTTTCTGACGCTATCATCTGTGTGTATCGCTCACGTTGCTTTGTTAACCTGGCTTCATATTCTTCAGGCGTTTCTGACGCCGTCATTTGTGTATATCGCTGACGTTGCTTTTTTAACCTGGCCTCATATTGCTCAGGTGTTTTTGACGCTAATTGTTCCCGTCGTTTCTGTAATCGACTATTTCTATCACCTTCGCTTTCTTTAGCTCGTTTTGCTTTATAATTTTCTTTCGCTTTTTGAAGCCTTCGTTTACGTTGTGTTGCAGTTTCTGTTTTATTTGTGTTTGTATTTTTTATATATTTTTTACCATTTTGTTCCCACGAGTAATGGACATTTAAACGGTCGACCCCCCAGAGGTCCAATAAAGGGGCAAGGCTATGTACAACAAGATGAGTCTTGAGGGGAAAACGCTAACGACGTATCATTTTTATCCACCCTAATGCCATACAGTTCTCGGCGCGTTTTAACCTTTCACCTTAACTTGGGTGGTGTACCGCTAATGACGTATCATTTTTAGCCACCCTAACGCCACACAGTCCCCAACACGATAAAAAATCTTGACTTGGGTGGTGGATTCAGGCTGGATTAATCAGATACCTAAATTACAGATTCAATTTCTAAATTTAAATCTTAATTATACGCCATTTAGTGGCTGCGCCCATATTAAATATTGAGGTTGTATATTGCACTGTATTCTTCTTGTCAAGTCCTTTTATTTGATACCCATATTGGTGGGATTGATAAAAAAATTTTATCAGCCATTTGGTAGCGGCGGCCATCTAAGATTTCAATTTTGCATAGTAAATTGTATTCTACTTGTAGAGACCTTTCATTTGATACCCATGTTGATGGGATTGATAAAACCTAAGTTATCCGCCATTTTGTAGAGGCCGCCATCTTGGATTTTAATTTTATATAGTACATTGTATTCTACTGGTTGAGCACTTTGATTTGATACCCATATTGATGGGATTGATAAAACCTACGTTATCCGCCATTTTGTAGCGGCCACCATCTTGGATTTCAATTTTATAGTATATTGTATTCTGCTTGTTGAGCCCTTTCATTTGATACCCATATTGATGGGATTGATAAAACCTACGTTATCCGCCATTTTGTAGCGGCCGCCATCTTGGATTTCAATTTTTTATAGTATATTGTATTCTGCTTGTTGAGCCCTTTCATTTGATACCCATATTGATGGATTGATAAAACCTACGTTATCCGCCATTTTGTAGCGGCCGCCATCTTGGATTTCAATTTTATAGTATATTGTATTCTGCTTGTTGAGCCCTTTCATTTGATACCCATATTGATGGGATTGATAAAACCTACGTTATCCACCATTTTGTAGCGGCCGCCATCTTGGATTTCAATTTTTCATAGTATATTGTATTCTGCTTCTTGAGCCTTTTCATTTCATACCCATATTGATGGGATTGATAAAACCTACGTTATCCGCCATTTTGTAGCGGCCGCCATCTTGGATTTCATTTTTTATAGTATATTGTATTCTGCTTGTTGAGCCCTTTCACTTGATACCCATATTGATGGGATTGATAAAACCTACGTTATCCGCCATTTTGTAGCGGCCGCCATCTTGGATTTCAATTTTATAGTATATTGTATTCTGCTTGTTGAGCCCTTTCATTTGATACCCATATTGATGGGATTGATAAAACCTACGTTATCCACCATTTTGTAGCGGCCGCCATCTTGGATTTCAATTTTTTATAGTATATTGTATTCTGCTTCTTGAGCCTTTTCATTTCATACCCATATTGATGGGATTGATAAAACCTACGTTATCCGCCATTTTGTAGCGGCCGCCATCTTGGATTTCATTTTTTATAGTATATTGTATTCTGCTTGTTGAGCCCTTTCACTTGATACCCATATTGATGGGATTGATAAAACCTACGTTATCCGCCATTTTGTAGCGGCGGCCATCTTGAATTTATAATGATAATGAATAAACATAATTGTATTGTCACCAAAATCCAAAGTGTATACAAAATTTCAGATTAATCGGTTGACAGGAAGAGGGTGAAATTTGAATTGCTAAATTTGACCCAAGAATAAATAATAAAACAAACGGGGTGAGCTAAATAAAACCATTTAAAAAATATGAACATAGGTCCATGTTTTGCTATAGCCCCATATAACGGTACCTCCCGATTTTCGGTATTTTGAGAATTTTACCTACAAGTTTTAACCGAATTATCTGTAATTTGAACATTTAACATTTGAAATTCTTGGTGGGCACCACACCTCTCCAACAAAAATTGTCAAGAAAGGTCGATGTATTGATGAAGCCCCCATATAAAAGTACCTCCCGATTTTCAGTAATTTTGATGATTTTAGCTCCAATATTAAACCGAACTAGCAGTAATTTGACATTTGAAGTTCTTAGGGGTCACAACACCTCTCCATCAACATAGGTCCATGTTCAGATATAGCTCCCATATAATGGTACCTCCCAATTTTCAGTAATTTGGCAATTTTAGCTAAAAGTTTTAACCGAACTAACTGTAATTTGACATTTGAAGATTGTAGTGGTCACCACACATCTGCATCAACAATTTTCAACATAGCCCCGATATAACGATACTTCCCGATTTTCGGTACTTTGAGGATTTTACTTAAAATGTTTAACCGAACGTAGGTTTTGGTATAGCCCCAAAACAAACCTCCCGATTTTCCGTACCTTAGCTTTATTTTTTGGACGAACTTTCTGTAATTCGAAACTTAAGAGCCAACAAAAATTCTGCAACAAAAATTGTTCATTAAGGTTCATATTTTCGTATAGCCCACATACCTCCGAACTAGCTGTTAATGACATTTGAATTTCCCACGTTATGTACCGATTTTCGGTATTTTGAGGATTCTAGCTAAAATTTTTAACCGAATTAGGAGTTATTTGACATTAAAGGCTCCCATCAAAAACTGTCAACATAGGTCCATATTTTATTATAACCCCTATATAACGGTACCTCCCAATTTCTAGCCCACCAAAAATTGTCAACATACATAGTACCATAAAAAGCGTCTCCCGAATAAAGCATTTTATGTACATTAGCTTCGTTCCAGAACTAAAAATTTTTACACATTTAACACATTTTGAACATTTTTCACCGAA
Organism: Musca autumnalis; assembly: GCF_047663935.1. Classification (NCBI taxonomy): domain Eukaryota; kingdom Metazoa; phylum Arthropoda; class Insecta; order Diptera; family Muscidae; genus Musca; species Musca autumnalis. Next base: position 131,734,515 of record NW_027411755.1, on the reverse strand, counting down.
ATGCGTTCCCGTACACCAAAAAAGTTGCAAAATGTTCACTTCTCTTTGAACAAAAATGGCGCTGAATGGCTCTCTCTTTAGAAACTTTTTACACGACAAATTTGAGCGAGCAGAAATGTGCAACATGTTTGCCGGCTTCCGATTGGCTGACACGCCGACTTTGACATTTGTTCCAGTTTTCTTGACGTTTCTGCCATTTTTCCGTTCCCGTACATTTTTGAAAAATGTGTGTGTTGGACTCATTTTTAACAGATTGCTCTTTTCACACTTTTATCTTTAAAAAAGTTCTGGAACGAATCTATTATCTGACATTTTAACGTACCCACTTAAAGTTGGGGACAGGAATGAAAACTAATTATTCCATTTTAGTTCAGAATATTTTATAGTGGAGGGTATGAAAAGTTCGGCCCGGCCGAACTTAACGCTTTTTTACTTGTTTGGTTTCAGTATGTTTTCTATCGAATTCCATAATGAAATTGTCAATCGGTGACAACAAAAAATTTCGCTGTGATTGAAAAGACGTTTATAAGATCGTCACAGGTGACTAATCATAGATGCATGCGTATGAGCCCGAAATAAAACAGAAATCGCCACGTTTTGGAGGTGTTTGAATGGGAGTGGAAAAAGGTCTTCAACAACAGTGTAAAAGTGTATAAATCATGCTGGAGAATACTTGAGAAAACATAAAACTATTCTTCATGACAAACATTCGCGTTTTCATTAACAGGCCAGAAATTTATATAGTAGCTTTTGTACACATTGAGAAAAATTACAGGCAAAAAAAAGGGCGGGAATTTAATTTAAACCAAGACAATATTTTGTTTAATTTCTGTCTAACGCTCTGATTTCATTGGACTATGTATGTATTCACATGTATTTGCTAAACAAATCAAAAAATAAAATAAAGTACGTGTGTCTGTCTGTGTGTCTTCTAGGCTGGATCGCACGATAACTCTCGAACGGATCAACCGATTTGGTTCATAACTTGACCTTCGTAAAATTTTGTGCAAACTTGAATCGAGTTCGAAGATAGACCATATCGGTCCTCTCCTTCCGGTAACACCCACATGAAACTTTACTTTTTTCGCAGAAATAGTGCACACGATAACTGTAAACCCAATCCGGATTTGGTCCAAAATTTGGTTCTCGTAAAAGAAATTCCAGATTCGAATGTGGATTATATAGGTCCACTCTTTCGGGTACGTCCCACACGACATTTACACATTTTGCGGAAAATTGCAGTTTAAGACCTCGTGGCCTCTATTACGACGGCACAACTTTTATACCCTCAGCAAAATGTGCCTCATCGAAATAAGGGTATGTTTTGACGAAATCCGTTTCAGACAATTTGGAGTTGAGTTAGCCATGTCCGTCCGACCGTCCGCCTGTCTGGCTGGAGCGCACGATAACTCTCGAACTGATTCGGCTCAAAATTTGACCTTCGTAATATTTTGTCCAAACTTAGTTAAGTTCGAAGATGGGTTATATCGATCCACACCTTCCGGTACCCCCCCCCCCCCCACCCAACATATGCTCGAAAATGTTCAGAAAATTTGTGCGCATGATAACTCTTGAAGGGAGAATTCGATTTGGCCCATACTTTGCACATCGAGAAATTTCTACCAGACATGGATGAGTTTTAAATACGGTCCACTCCTTCGGGTACATCACACACAAAATGTCGGAAAAGTTCAGCGATTCTCTAGCACATTTTTTGAGTTACCGACAAAAATCGGTAAACTTAAAACGCAAAATTATGAATGAAAAGTTCAAATAAACGTTGACAGCACTCTTGCAATCGGTAGAACTTTACGACTACTTTTTATTCGTCGCTAACTTATCGAAAAGCATTGGTAATTATCGAAATTATAAGCATTTTAATTTTACCGACAATTGTCGTTAACACAAAAAATGAGTTAGAGAATCGCCCCTTATACGACGGTACATGTTTCATCAGGGGCAAGTCCATACTTCCTGAGAAAATAGCCTGAAAGGTGTGAAAAGCCCCTATGACACCGTGTGTAATGGTTGGAGTGCTAGATAACTGTCGAATGGATCTGCCGATTTGATATTTTGCCCAAACTTAGTTCTTTCTTGCAGGTACCTCCTCTATTGCACTTCCATAATGCACCAAGTCGGTCCTCCTCCGCAATACTTGTTTCGGTGTCAAGTACATGCTCCCTGAGATAATAGAGCAGCAGCTGTAAAGAACTCTCTTAGCATAAACTAAAATAAATAATGGGCACGATGTCTTGTGAATCGAGTATTCGAATTGAGCTAAACGTTACGTTACGCAACATCTACGGGTACCTCTCACATAAAAGTTCAAATTTTCTCTTAAGTGCACTGTTATGACTGTTCGAAGATTCTATGGAAATTTTTATCGAAGGTACTTCTTATCGTCTTGTTTATAGCGATTTTATGTTATTCGTGTATAAGTTCATGCTTCCTGACATAAAGGTCCAAAAGCTCTTAATCCTACGGTGACTAATATAGCTGTTGGGCGCGATTGCTATTGAAAGGAATGACTCCCAAAATCAAATTTATTAGCAAAATATAAGCATTTATTCGAAACGTCCACAATCGTCGGTTTTTGATCTGTCCATAGATGAAAATCTCAATTCTCTTTTAAAAAAGCCGACTGATATTTTTAATTATTGTTTGTTTATTTTGTTCATCTGAGCATTTTAATCTACTTTTGTTCTCTGTTTCAGATTTTCAAGTTAGGGGTTTGTTTCCAACAAAAGAAGTATTGTGTGGCCGATGACCTTCCAGGTTTATACTAATGTGCTGGCGGCATCGTAATTTAATACCAAGAAGAGGATATATCTTACAATATTATTTAAAACACAATACGATACACAATCGCATTCTTGACTTGAGCAATGATTGTTATTCATGTCATTGTACATTTTCAAATTGGCTTGGTATGCTCCTTTTTCTCTTTACAAAACATTTCAAATACATATTTTCTTTTTGTATCGTTTTTGGTCCGTAAGTTTGTGTGTTCAATAACTGTTTGCTATGACATTAAATGGTCAAGCGTAACCAGACGACAGAATAAACATTTAAGAGACATTTCATTACACATTCTTTGCGCGTCATGTGGGTGTTGTTACAATGGTTAAGAAATATGATACCAATTCTTAGAGGCCCCAATGATTTTGATTGAAGCCATTAACATTCTGTTTCATTCGTATTGGTTTATGGGGTACGTATTTTTCTTTGATTGATAAGGGTAGAGAGAAGTTGTATTTCATTAAAAACAAAGATTTTTAGGCAATTTTTTTTTTTGAAGTTTCCTTTATTTAATATCTGTCTTTAAGACTAATCTTGCACAAATTAGGCTTCAAATACCATTAAAACACTCCTGTTTGGAAACATTTAAGTACAATTTAGGAAAATTTGTGTGAAAAATGTGATTTTTAGCATGAAACAGAGAAGTGCGCAAGTAGCTGATTTTGACACTCATAAGCCACATGCTGAAAAACAAGCGTATGTGCGGCTTGCTACTCTAAAAAATAAATGCAAGTGTTGCTTGCCATTCTCAAAATATGTACGAGTGTGGCTAGCCACTCAAAAAATAAGTTATTTAAAAATGGATATTTTTTGACACTTGCGTATGCTTTGCCAAGTAGTTTTAAATACGCAATAACAATTTCTGTCTTACTTTTTTGCTCATTGCACATCAAGTATTGTTTTCAACCCTTGTAATTCAACCGATTGTCTCGTGCTCTCCGAGAGAATGAGAGCTAAGATCACTGATTTTCAAACGTTAAAAGAACATGCAAAAACACACATAACATTCCAAGCAAATAAAGAAAAGCATACACAAACGAAACAACAACAAATAAAATTACAATTGTTTATTTTTTGTAGTGTTGTGTGTGCTTCCACTTGATAAGTCACTTGGCCAACTATCTACGATTGCGAGTTTTGTAACTGTGCAAAATATGATGAATACTTGTTTTACTTATTACGCACAAGCAACGGTCTTGATGCGTCGCAAGTATTTTTGGTGGTGGTGGAAAAAATACCGAGTGCGAGAAAACACATGCGTTAAAATAGCAAAAGGCCCAAAAAACTTGTGCGTACTCAATTGGCTTACGGGGGCAAGTAACTCATTGATGATCTCTGGCATGAAATTCTAAGTATATATGAGGCGCTCAGCGCCAAAACGGCCTAACCCACATAGAAATGATTCTGAAAAAAACGAAGTTGAAAGAAAACAAGTTTTAAAATATTTTTAAATTTTTTCATTAATCGTATTTATGATATTAGTTGTAATATTTGTTTCAGGTTAATTATTAGGTATTAGTTTACATAGATAAAGACTGTTTTAAACAGTTAATAAAAAAATTAAAGTGGCTTAGGTCGTTTTGGCATTCATTTAAAAAATATATATTGATAGGCACTGAGGGTTAGGCCATTTTATCTCCATTTATTAAAACAACAAAAGTTCTTCAGATGAATAATAAAAATAACTGTGAGCGTTTTAATTGGTACATACTAATAATAATTATTGGTATTCTTCCTGGATATATTCATCTTCGGCTCTCGAATTTGTTTTTAAATTATTATAAAATGCATGATTTAAAGGAAGTATTATGAATCCTTTGAGTTTCTGTAAATCCTTAAACTTTGCAGCTTCAATGAATCTTCCTCCCAGATAAAGCGATTCCAATTCAAAATTTACGTACTTGCTGGAGTTCCTTTTTGAAATATCAACTTCTTCAACTAAAACATTTATGTCATTTGAATATTTGTATTGAATTATAGATGGCTTCGCATGAATGACCAAACACTAAAAATTTGTGGTCTATCCGTTCCACTGAGAAGGTCGAATTATTGACCGTGTATGTGCAAATAGTGTTCATTCTTATGTTACGGTTTTGGCCACCACATTGATCGCTATACATTATTAACTCCATTCTATATTGACGCCAGGGCGTAAGTCAACTTTATTACTTAACCTTTGGTTTTTACTTACAAATTCTTCTCGAAAATTTATTTTTATATTATTTTTCAAATATACTCCTGACTAAAACGTAACATGCGTTTTTGGCCTAACCCACATTCGATTTTGTCTATGTGGCTTAGGCCATTTTGGCGTCCACATTTTTTCAAACTTTCAGTAAAGGAAAAACAGTTTTCGGCATGTAGAATAACATAGGGTTAACCTATGCAATTGGGGATTTTTAGTATATATTACAAAAGGTTCCGGTTCGAACAGCATAGTCAGTTTGATTTTTTTGAAAATGTGGGTTAGGCCGTTTTGGCACTGAGAGCCTCATATAATCATGTCCGTGTGCCTATCTGTCTGTTGAAATCAAGAGAAGGCTTACAATATTTAAGGTAGAGCTGTATGATTTGGTATAGAAGTTTATATTACTCTAAGGATTTTTGGCATTGAAAATGGGCTACGCTTTGATATAGCCCCCTTAGAACGGTATGTCTTGATTTTCGGTATTGTAAAGGTTGTGGCCTAGATATCCCAATGAAATGGTTGAAATTTGGTATTTGGTCTTCGGGGTCTTGTGGATATACAAATTCCCACCGGGCGTTTGTCAGTATGGAACCGTGTCTTCACATACCCCCATAGAAAGATACATCCCCGATTCTATGTATTGTGAAAGTTTTAGCCACATAATTCAACCGGAATAACTGAGATTTGGTTCCTTACAAAAATCATATAGTATAGATCCACGTTTTAAAATAGCACCCATATGAAGGTACCATTTAAGGTTTTTGAAGGTTTTTGTCATATTTGTCTACCGAATTGGTTGTTAATTGAAATTTCGTGGTCCCAAAAGGTAGAAAACTCACTCGCTATAAAACTATATTCGTATATCCGGTACTGCCAAGTTTTACGAATTTCTAGAGTTTTGGAACCGAGATTGGTGTAATTTAATATTGTGTGTTGCCTAAGGATACAAAAGCCTACTTCGGAAATTTGTACATATTGGTCCACGTTTTGGATTGAACAACGATGAGCTCTTTTACAGGGAGTATTAGCATTTAAGATATTCTGCTCTTGCAAGAAATAAGAGGAAGAGCTTAGTATGTACTTTGATAAATGAGCGGAAACTAGTTGTCCTTATTTACTTCAATACAGTTCGGAACTTAACGCCGTTATTGGCATATCAGTGAACTGGTAAAATTGTTTCATCGATTTTACGGAATGCGGCCTGTAGAGCGATTTCGTGATATTTCACCCTTCGCCCCATACATATTACTATGGAAATAAAGATCAGATAATGATATTGGTTTTTGTATTGTATGGCTGGGGAATATGCCTGTTATGTATTTATTGGGGCTAAGTCGATTGTCGATTGTTCGCCGTTAAGTTCAGCCGAGCTGGAATTTTATAACTTATATTGCAACAAGATGATGTGGCTGAAACAAACCGTTCTATGGGGGCATGACTAAGACTGTCATGATTTATAATAAATAAATTTTAATGTGGTGGCGGGTATAATAGAACGCCCTGCTCACATTGATCTTCTCTTCATAGTTTTAGATATATTCAATTATTCTTTTAAATAGATTAAATTCTACTTCAATCCCTTGCCAATTTTTGGACTCAGAATTTTTATACCCTCCACCATAGTATGGAGGGTATATTAAGTTTGTTTTTCCGTTTGTAACGCATTGAAATACTCATTTGCGACCCTATAAAGTATATATATTCTTGATCAGGGCAAAATTCTAAGTCGATCTGAGCACGTCCGTCCGTCTGTGGTAATCACTCTAGCATCCACAAAAATGGAGATAGGACGCTGAAATTTTGGGAAAATGCGTCCTTTGTTTGCAGGCAGGTCAAGTTCGATGAGGGGCTATATCGGTCCACGTTTTGGTATAGCCCCCATATAACGGTACCCCCCGATTTACGGTATTTTGACGTTTTTAGCTACATTTTCAGACCGATTTGGCTATAATTTGACATTTATACCCCGTTTATATATAACCAGATTTAACAAACCGACTGGGTTTTAAATGTCAATTCCATTGCTTATATTTCAAATAAATCCTTATAAAGAAGGTTAACCCTGCAAAAAGCTCTGATATAAACAGCATATTAGGGTTCTTAAGTGTCAGTAAACATATTTAACAAAGCTTGTGGACATAGGTCCACGTTTTGGTATAGCCCCCATATAACGGTACCCCCCGATTTGCGGTATTTTGACGTTTTTAGCTACATTTTTAGTTCGATTAGCTTTAATTTGACATTTAGGGTTCTTCTCTTCATAGTTTTAGATATATTCAATTATTCTTTTAAATAGATTAAATTCTACTTCAATCCCTTGCCAATTTTTGGACTCAGAATTTTTATACCCTCCACCATAGTATGGAGGGTATATTAAGTTTGTTTTTCCGTTTGTAACGCATTGAAATACTCATTTGCGACCCTATAAAGTATATATATTCTTGATCAGGGCAAAATTCTAAGTCGATCTGAGCACGTCCGTCCGTCCGTCTGTGGTAATCACTCTAGCATCCACAAAAATGGAGATAGGACGCTGAAATTTTGGAAAATGCGTCCTTTGTTTGCAGGCAGGTCAAGTTCGATGATGGGCTATATCGGTCCACGTTTTGGTATAGCCCCCATATAACGGTACCCCCCGATTTACGGTATTTTGACGTTTTTAGCTACATTTTCAGACCGATTTGGCTATAATTTGACATTTAGGGTTCTTAAGTGTCAGTAAACATATTTAACAAAGCTTGTGGACATAGGTCCACGTTTTGGTATAGCCCCCATATAACGGTACCCCCCGATTTGCGGTATTTTGACGTTTTTAGCTACATTTTTAGTTCGATTTAGCTATAATTTGACATTTAGGGTTCTTAAGTATCAATAAACTTATATAATAAAAGTTGTGGACAGAGGTCCACGTTTTGGTATAGCCCCCATATAACGGTACCCCCCGATTTACGGTATTTTGACGTTTTTAGCTACATTTTCAGACCGATTTGGCTATAATTTGACATTTAGGGTTCTTAAGTGTCAGTAAACATATATAACAAAACTTGTGGACATAGGTCCGCGTTTTGGTATAGCCCCCATATAACGGTACCCCCCGATTTGCGGTATTTTGACGTTTTTAGCTACATTTTCAGACCTATTTGGCTATAATTTAAAATTTAGGGTTCTTAAGTGTAAGTAAACACATATAACAAAACTTGTGGACATATGTCCACGTTTTGGTATAGCCCTCATATAACGGTACCCCCCGATTTGCGGTATTTTGACGTTTTTAGCTACATTTTTAGACCGATTTAGCTATAATTTGACATTTAGGGTTCTTAAGTATCAATAAACTTATATAACAAAAGTTGTGGACATAGGTCCACGTTTTGGTATAGCCCCCATATAACGGTACCCCCCGATTTACGGTATTTTGACGGTTTTAGCAACATTTTCACACCGATTTGGCTATAATTTGACATTTAGGGTTCTTAAGTGTTAATAAACATATATAACAAAACTTGTGGACACAGGTCGTAGTTTTGGTATAGCTCCCATACAACGGTACCCCCCGATTTGCGGTATTTTGACGTTTTTAGCTACATTTTTAGACCGATTTAGCTATCAATTGACATTTAGGGTTCTTAAATGTCAATAAACTTATATAACTAGTGGACATAGGTCCATGATTTGGAATAGCCCCCATATAACGTTACCGCCCGATTTCAGGTATTTTGACAATTTTACCAACAAGTTTTAACCGAATTATCTGTAATTTGAACATTTGAAATTCTTAGTGGTCACCACACCTCTCCACAAAAATTGTCAAGAAAACCCCTATATAACGGTACACCCAAAAAAAAATCGGCCTCTCTAACATATGTCCCAAACATATTTTGCAGCAAACATATATATGTTTGCAACAGTCCCAAACATAATATATGTTTGGGTCTGCAAACAAATATATGTTTGGGTGGAAACAAATATATGTTTGGGTGCAAAGATATATATGTTTGGGTGCAAACAAAGATATGTTTGGGTGGAAACAATTTTATGTTTGGGTGCAAACATTTTATATGTTTGGGTGCAAAAAAATACAAACCCAAAAAGGCACAAAAAAAAAACAAACACATGTACCAGTGGGCGCTTACTGAGAGCAAGGGAGCTTAAAATTCAATGTAAAACACTTTAAAATGTGTGCTCACTTGCTCTCAGTAAGAGCTCACTGGCTATCTCTATAGTATACACACAAATGTTGTGGTTTTTTATTAAAAGGCAAAAGAACAACAAACACATAGGTACATACAAAATTCCAAAGAAATACATAACACACTTTAATAAAAGAAAAATTGATTGAAATAATTTGTAAATAGTCACACTTTTAAAAAGGAAAAATATATAGAAACGTAGTCGAACGCTTCTCCTTAGTTGTGAAATAAAACAAATTGTCCTCATAGTTGAAATCATCAGCGGGGAATCGGCAGCTAGAATCAAATGATTATGTAATGTAATAAATAAATATGGATATGCCATATTTCAAATATACATAAGTATGTATGTAATTACCAATATTAAACATATATTAAACATATTATGTTTGGATCCAAACATATATTTGTTTGGATCCAAACATATTTCTAACATAAATTTTTCTGCGTGTACCTCCCGATTTTCAGTAATTTGATGATTTTAGATACAATATTAAACCGAACTAGCAGTAATTTGACATTTGAAGTTCTTAGTGGTCACAACACCTCTCCATCAAAAATTGTCAACATAGGTCCATGTTCGGATATAGCTCCCATGTAACGGTACCTCCCAATTTTCAGTAATTTGGCAATTTTAGCTACAATTTTTAACAGAACTAACTGTAATTTGACATTTGAAGGTTCTAGTGGTCACCACACATCTGCATCAACAATTTTCAACATAGCCCCAATATAACGATACTTCCCGATTTTCGGTACTTTGAGGATTTTACTTAAAATGTTTAACCGAACGTAGGTCCATGTTTTTGTATAGCCCCAAAACAAACCTCCCGATTTTCCGTACCTTAGCTTTATTTTTTGGACGAACTTTCTGTAATTTGAAATTTAAAAGTCAACAAAAATTCTGCAACAAAAATTGTTCATTTAAGTTCATATTTTCGTATAGCCCAGATACCTCCGAACTAGCTGTTAATGACATTTGAAGTTCCCACGTTATGTACCGATTTTCGATATTTTGAGGATTCTAGCTAAATTTTTTAACCGAATTAGGAGTTATTTGACATTAAAGGCTCCCATCAAAAACTGTGAACATAGGCCCATGTTTTATTATAACCCCTATATTACAGTACCTCCCAATTTCTAGCCCACCAAAAATTGTCAACAGTTAGATATAGGCACCATAAAAAAGGGCCTCCCGAATGAAGCATTTTATGTACATTATCTGACATTTTAACGTACTCACTTAAAGTTGGGGACAGGAATGAATATTTTATGGTGGAGGGTATGAAAAGTTCGGCCCGGCCGAACTTAATGCTTTTTTACTTGTTTACTTTAACAAACACTTTACAAGCTTATGTCTATTAGGGAGCACACACAGTATGTATACGCATGCTTTTCTTGTTGAGTTCATTGTTCAACGCCATTCATTGAAATTGCCTGTCAATCGTTGCCTTGCAGACATTACTTCTATCACCTATGTATGGGTGTTACTATAGACATGAAATATTGGAAGAAATTGGCACATTGACAGTTTATCTGGCAACTATTTAATTATGTTTATAGAGTAGAAGTAAAGAAAGAGAAAAAAGCCAAGAAAATCCAATTTATGTATCTTTGATGATTCTAAACCAGGGCTGCGCTTCTTTGCAAATACAGTATACTCAGCGATCACACTGAATTGTCTTTGCATTTGGTTTGCTCCCTCACGTACACTGTGCGTGAACAAAAACAATCAGAAAACATCATTTGGTTGTTGCTTTTTACACTCATACATTCACATATGCATTTGTTTTGTTTGTGTTTCTCTGATCGGCCCTGTTGCTGTTGTAGCAGCATAGAAACCTATGTTGGATAATTGTCGAAATATTTTTGTGTTCAAAGTGGTTGATCTCCAGATGACTTTTCAACTACTTTATAGTTAGTCTACAAATAATCGATTTATTATCAAACATTTTATCAACTGGTTGATAAAAGTCCGACAGGGTAGTTAAAACCAGTTCAATGAAAGGACAAGAATTATTATTGATCAATATTTGGCTAAGATAAAAAGTTATTAAATAAAATATTTTAAATAAAGGACAGTGCTTTGCAACCATTTATAAAAATTATAAGTTTTTGTATTTCATTTTTTACATTGTTGATTCTTCTGAGATAGTTTTGTGAAGACTGAGAATATTATTTAATACACAATACGATACCCAATCGCATTCTTGACTTGAGCTATGTTTGTTATTTATTTCAATGTACATTTTTAAATTGATTTGGTATGCCCCTTTTTCTCTTTGGAAAACATTTCAAATATGTTCTTTTTTTAGTCCTTTTTGTCCGTAAATTTGTGTGTTCACTGACTGTTTGATCCGGTCAAGCGTAACCTGATGGCGGAATAAAAATTTAAGTGGTACTCACTTACACACTCTTTTTCTGTTGGCTTAGGAACGCCATAATTAAGATCCCAATTTTTAAGGCCTTAATGATTTTTAATGAAGCCATTAAAATTCTGTTTCATTCGTCATGGTTTTATGGAGGTTGGGGTCTTCACTTTTGATTGACAAGGGCAACAAGAATTTGTATTTAATTAAAAATAACGATTTTTATGCAACATTTTTGGGAAGTATTTTCTATTTAATAGCTGGCTTTAAAAATAATCTTAAATTAATTAACATTAAAACATTCTTGTTTGGAAACATTCTCTTAATACCTACGAAAATTCGTGTAGAAAATGCGGTTATGAAAATACTTCAAATAGGGTGGTACCGTTATATTTGGACTATACCAATACGTGGAAATATATTGACAATTTTTCATAGGTATGTGCGGTACCATTACGAAAACAAAATTGTACCTTACATCCCGATTGTTTGGAAAATAAGTTTGAAACCTTTAAAATACCCTAAAAGGTGCAATATAGTATGGTGGCTATAACAAAATGTTTACAAATATGTTTTCCACCAAAAATTCTAATGGCTGAAATCCTCAAAATACATAAAATCCAGCGATACTGTTGTATTTTGGCTATATCAAAAAGTGGACTTATATGACAGAAAATTTCAAATTTTTATCCACCTACTTCTTACCATTTGGATTCTACAGTGATTTGCATTTACTAATATGAATATAAATAAATACATCTAAGTGAAATCGGACACTTTTCAAAAATTGATTTTTGATTTAATTTATTTTTTGATGTGTTGATGCTGTTCATCAGCAAAATATTTCAGGATATTTTCAGATTTTTTGACGAAGGGTTCCAGAGTTATCGCGCCTTGAAAAAGTCAAATTCTGTAAAAACTATGTTCAAAGAAATACTCATAACTTCATTAATAATGGTCCGAATAGGCAAAATCTTTTTTGTATTTTTTAGCTATCTAATAAAAAATAGAAAAAATCCACAGTGGGCTTGGATGCAATTTTCTCGCTTTAAGTACAGTACACATTGTCAGTTTTGAATGACGATTTTTTGCAATTATCGATAACTGTCCAACCGTCCAGCAACCACAAAACATTTTGTGGTTGCATGATGAATGACAAAAATGAACGGCCACACTAGCAAGCAACAACAAAGCTGTCATTCAAAACTGACAATGTGTACCCAGCTTTAGTATTTAAAATTAGTTTATATCATTTCGATTTTCGATTTTCTTGATTTTTTGAGACTGGCATGATGGATAATAAATAATTTTCAAAGTGGCGAAAAATATTATAGCACTGCTGACTTTGATATTTTCTTTATAGTTGTAGATAGTGCTTAAATGATATGTGCTTACACCTGTAAAGTTTTTGTGGATTCTGAAACTACAACGTTCATAGATGAGAAAAATCAAAATACAAAAAATCGCCGGAGGGATTTTCAAATGTATCTACAGATCATTATCTCATACGGACTTTGTCGATTTTTTTCGCCCATTGATTCTCTTTATGCCCATTTCCCTTGTCTTTTTACTAAAGCGATCTAATTATAAATGTGTAAAAAATGGTTAAGTCGAATTCTCCTGCTTATTAAGACTTATATGTTTTAGTATTTCATGGCTGATGGACCGTTGAACCTCACCATTTAAGGAAATTTGTAAATGTATCGTTTTTTCTTAGTCGGAGGCGCAACCACCGTTGTCTCGAAAATTAATTTGCGAGCTGATGAACTCATAAGTTTAGCAAATATAGCGATTATTAGCATTTCCTGAACATTTTCTGAAAATTCCATGAAATTAGGTTCAGTAGTTTTCAAAAAGTAATGTTTTGAAAAGAGTGGGCGTGGTTATTAGTTTCATATAGCGTTTAAAAGAAAGTCGTGGGGAAGGTACCCCACCTCCTTCGAAACTCATAAAATATACATAACAACGGTAAACCTTGAGCTTTTGCTGCAAATTTCATTGAAATTGGTTCGGTAGTATTGGAGATATAAAATATAGAAAAAAACAGGCGTGGTCGGGTTTTTGGGCCCCAAAGAAGTACCTGGATTGTATATTAATTCGTAAATTTGTAAACTGATACATTCGTTGTTTTTGCATATATAACGTTTTCAAAAATATCGCATTGGAGAGGTATCCCGCCACCTCTGGAATTAATCAAATATGTAGACTGTTTTCGGGGGGCATTCCTGTACATTCCCTGACAATTTCAGAAAAATTCGTTCAGTTGTTTTTGTCGAAAAAATTTAAATTGAAAATTGAAAGTAGGCGTGGTAAAATTTTCTTTCCATAAAAACCTATGTTGGGTTTTGACTGCATTTGATTTTGATTCATAAAAATATGGTGTTTTTAAATATGGTGCTTTTTCAACGGCGTCCATCCCTGTACATTCCCTGAAAATTTCAGAAAAGTCGGTTCAGTAGTTTTGTAGATGTAACATATTTTAAAAAGTGGACGTGGTCAAGTCTTTGGCTCCCAAATAAGGTGGTAAGGGGGGAGACACAACCACAATTGTCTCGCAAATTAATTTCAAAACCGATACTTTCGTAATTATTGTAAAAATAGCATCTTTAAAGAAATAGGGTATAGGGGAAATGCCCGCTTCTTCCGAAATGCAACAATATATGTAGCCTATTATCACCGGTGGACATCCCTGTACATTCCATGAAAATTTCAGGAATATCAGTTCAGTAGTTTTTGTAGAAAATATTAAAATTCAAAAAAGTAGGCGTAAAAGTGGGTTTGGTCATAAAAACCTAAGTTGGGTTATGATGAACATTTCAAAAAAATAATTATCCAAATCGGTCCAGCCGTTCTAAACTGATACCGTTACCAACGAACGACATTTCATATTTATTTGTATAGATATAGCATTTTTAAAGACATAGGGTTTAAAGGAAGTACCCCTCCCCTTCCGAAATTGAACAAAGTATGTAGCTTATTTTCACCGCGGCCATCGCTGCGCATTCCCTTACAATTTCGGGAAAATCAGTTTAGTAGTGTTTGTAGAAAAGATTAGAATTGAAAAAACTGAGCGTAAAAGTGGGCGTGGTCAAATTTTCTTTGCATAAAACCCTTAATCGTTCTAGCCGTTCTCAACTGATGCCCTTACTAATGAATGATATTTGAGCTTTGTTCCCATACTTTTTAATAGTAAAACTCGTAAAAGAGAGAAATAGAGAAAAATTGTTCTCACTCAAAAGTTTTTTCAAAAAGTTCGGGAACGCAAAAATGGAAAAAACGTCAAAAAAGCTGGAACAAATGTCAAAGTCGGCGTATAAGTCAATCTGACACCGGCAACCTCTTTACAATTTTTTACACGCTCAAATTCTTTGAGTAAAAAGTTTCTAAAGAGAGCGTCATGTTTTTAAAGAGAAGTGAACATTTTACATCTTTTTTGTGTACGGGAACGCTTTTTCGGGTAAAATGTGTAAAAGTGGTAACAATTGCAAAAACTTTTTAGTTCTGGAACAGAGCTTTGATTTTTATTTATATAGATAACACGATTAAAAACCAGTTTATTATACGAACGGAAATAATCACTAAAATATTATTAAATTTCCAATACTACAATCCTATCCTAAGCTCTTTCAGAAGTATCTTCTTTCCTTTGGACATAGCTATCATTTGAAATATCCAGCTAATTAGATCTTATGGTTGATTGACAATGTTCATCCAGGCTATTGCTATCAATCGCGTAATAAATGTCTTCCAAAAGTAAGTTTATTATTTCCCAGTGACTTTCATTAAGAAAGACATCATTTAACCACCATGGCTATGATGTCCATCAAGTCGTTATACTGCAAATGTTGATGGAGGTAATAGAAGTTATGAACATTATATTCTCATAGGAGATCCACAAGGTTCCAAAGTCATTTGATGAAAAGAAATATCAATCTGTAAATATATACTTTGATGACTTTCATTTGAACATAACTTTGTTCGGAATGATGCTAAAGCAAACAAGCGGAAGTTTATTACCGCAACTTAAATAACTGGATATCAGTAATTCCGTTCAATACAACGTAAACGGCGGGAGTGAATTTATGGCATCAACACGAAAAAAACGTTATTGTTATATTTAACTTGTGGCTATTTCTTTAATTTTGTTGTCTGATGACATCAGTGGAAAATTCGCTAGTCACACATTTTTTGTGTCTTCTCTCCAGTTTATAATCGAAGTCATTACTCTTAATCACCAGGTAAAACTGTTAAAGAATATTTAAATTCGATGTGATTTCACAACTAGTACCCAGAACTAGCTTGTGACATGCCCCATTGCATGGGTAAATGCTCTAATTAACAATTTTTGTACACAAGATTTGTACTATTATTACTATTATATATTTGATATTTATCTATTATATGTGCTACATAACAAGTCATTAACTACCATTCGGCTTCATCGACAGACAGTTCAGGGCCAGGACCATGTAATATCGGTCATGTAATAAGCTTATGCCATGAACTAGAAATGGGACTTTTTAACTCAACTTTAAACTCATTTCATTCTCTGATGCTATATTTCCTTATCATCCGAAATATACCGATAAATTTCTGGTGGAATGTTGTAAATCCCCAACGAAGACAAAATACCAAACTTCAACCATTTCTCTGGGATAGTGAGGCCACAATTTCCAAAATACTGAAAATTCAGAGGAACCCTTCCCAGCAAAAAGAAAGTAAGCAAAGGCTATAGTCGGACGGGGCCGACCATGTGATACCCTACACCACAACCTGTCGGAATTAGCTATGTGCAACCGCCTTGCACGCTGAATGTCCGGGTTCGATTCCCATCAAATTGTCAATGGTGGCAAAATACCCCTTAGTAATGTTGGCGATATTTGCTGTGTATTTCAGTAATGAAAAACGAAAATTTGAAAATTCACATTGATTGGCCCCTCCTGCTACATCTTCAAATTGTCTTTGAGTATCAGGTTCCTCTTTGGAATACACCTAAAATAAAAAATATATACCACGCAATTTGATTATTGGGAAAATTGGGAGTTTATTGAAGATCTATCGTCCAAAATTGTGCACTTGTATTTCACATATGCTTCGAAAATAGTTCATTGTGGGCATATATTGTGATATCTGAAATATATTTTATACTGATAGAAATAACTAATAATGAATAGAAATTCAAAAATTTTACATGCAAACAAATTTATAAATCCCAAAATTATTCATACTCAATTAAACAGCAACAAAGGGAGTATAAGTCAGCGGCGCTAACGGGTAACACGAGTTTGCTTCAAAATACGTGGAATCTGTAGGTATCGTAATATGGGGATATACCAAATCAATTTTAGTAAGCTGAATTCTAAGTTTTGGAAATATTTGAGAATTATTTTTTCAGATTTGTAATTTTAATTGGAGCCGGCAGGGATTTTTGGAAGTTCTGAACTATTATCTCAGGAAGTATGACTTACCCCGGGAAAGGGACCAGAATACGGAACGTAAAAAGAACCTTCTTTAAAAAGAAAATAATAATCAAATAGATCCGATACGGGTCTTCAAACTGCACTTTTCCCAAATTTTGTGTGGGAGGTACTCGAAGGACGGACAGATATAGTCCATATTCCGACCTGACACATGGCTGGATGAAATAATACGATGTGTAAAGTTTCGAC
Source organism: Musca autumnalis (assembly GCF_047663935.1). NCBI lineage: Eukaryota > Metazoa > Arthropoda > Insecta > Diptera > Muscidae > Musca > Musca autumnalis. The sequence goes on along the minus strand of NW_027411755.1, from coordinate 131,717,300 downwards.
TAATCAGAAAATCACCTTGAGAGTTAACTTGCGGATTTACGGCGCAAGTACAATCTGCTGAAAAAATGCATAACGATTCAAAGTGATTCTTAAATTTCCCTTTTCCGAATTTTGTGTAGGAGGTACCCTAAGGACCGATATAGTCTTATCCGATCTATATCTGGAAGAAATAATAATATATGGAAAGTTTGGAGCAAATCGATTACTCACTTCGCCAGTTGTCGTTCACACAAATTTTTGAAAATAATTTTGAACTTTTTTGGGGAGGTGTGGACCAACATAGCCTACATTCGAACTTAAACAAAGCTTAGGCAAAATATTACGAAGTATAAAATTTGGTTCTAATCGGTAGATCCGTTATCGTGCGCACCAGCCAGCTAGACATTAAGAGAGAAAGATGAACGGACAGGGCTAAATAGACTCTAAATTGTCTGAAACGAATTTCGTCCAAATATACTTGGGGTCTAAAACCTATATTTCGATGAGACACATCTTTGGTCGTATTTTGTTTCTATCCCCTTTACCCTAAATCCTGAGGTATAACATAGGTGGCGAAGCGACCCCATGTTGCAATATTTGTATAAAAATCCAATTTGACAACTGAACTGAAAATTTCTCTCTCATGATAGAGACAATTTGTAGCATGGGAGGAAATTGTGGTTCTCTACACAAAACACATTATATATCAGGCAGAAGGTGCGTTATCTAGCAGACACATTATTGCAATTTGCATCAGGGGGAAGATCAGTAGTTATTTTTCCATATGTAGGCTCCTTTGCCGGTATATGCCCTCCAGGAATTAAAATATGGACAAAAAATAAAATTTGTATATTTTTCATACAAAAGTAATGGTCTATGTCAACCGTTAAATAATATCAGATAATCTTCCAAAATTATAGGCATTTTCTTCAACCTAAACTTTTACCTCGTGCAAAATTTCGTGACTATTGAGCTATAATTGCGACCTCTAGCCGGTTTATGATTACACTACAAACAAAAAACTGAATATATTAGGCTGTAACTCTGTTATCTGATCACGTACATCAACATAATTGACATCAATTAAAAGGTCAAGAGATCGTCTTCCAAATATAACTCACGAGAAGGGAAGGTGTTTTTCAGGAACAAAGACATAAGCTGTTTATTAAAAATTTTCACAATTTTCACAGAAAAGTTGTGGTCCATTTAATATTATCTGATCGCCATCTCAAATTGCAAGCTTCTTCCTTGCCATATACTCTTACCTTCTTTAAAATTTCGAGGCGATCGGACTATTATTGCGACCTACAGAGCAGCTACAAAATCTGATAAAAATTATGTTTTTGGTCCATTTCACCCGCTAAATATTTCACGATCATCACCAATCAAAATAGCGATCTATTCTGATGTGAAACCACCTCCATGCCAAATTTCGTGACGATCGGTCCATAATTGCGGCCTGGAGTTTGATTACAATTTATTGGACAGACGGACACACGGACGGACGGACGGACACACACCTCAAAATCGCTTTATCTCGCCGAGATATGATATACCACATTGGGGGTCTCCGACGAATATTTCGCGGTGTTACATGAATTTTTCCCAAAACAAACTTATAATACCCTTTTCCAATAATAGAATTTTTTAGTACTTTTTTGTACTTGTAACTACTTACAAAACCCCCTAATAACCCATTATATTAACAAGGGCATGTCGCACTGAATTACTAGTTCTTCTCTGACATCTAGATTAATTAATTATTCTGTGGCCACTTGAAGTTGAAAAATAAGCTAAAAAATTATATTTTAAGAACAGTTGAGGTGGAATTTGTTTTCAATTTCCTGCCTTCTACATGAATAAATAGAACTAATATACAGTGTCGGTCACAAAATTGTCACACTCCACTACCATAATTTATTTTGCCTAAAAATACTTTTAAAATTTGTTGTATTTGATAAAGTATTTGTATTAATATATTTTCAGTAGTATACATAAAAAATACAACGCAATATATAAACTGAAACATAACTGTTAATTTGAATAACCTCAAAAATGTAAAAATTGCCCTAGATTTACTGGACACATAATTAGAACACCTTCAAGGAAATAACAAATTTTGCGATAAATTTCAATGTTTTTATCCACATTCAGTTTTAAATGTCTTTCGTTTGAAAATAAGTTCCAATATGATGGTTTGGAATTATATGGGGAATAAAGACGGATCCCAAGGACTGATAAAAATTTAACATTTTTATTGTTTTTACCGATGTTTGCAGATGTACAAAAATTGATTGAAGAATGAAATTCATAGTGATCTATTTAAAACATCATAATCTTCTTGAACTTAGTTGTTCTACGAATAGTGAGGTGTACCCACCAGCTATATGGACGTCCATTTAACGCATAATTTGTCAACTGTAATATGATGTATTAAACTATTGATTTTGTAAATTCTGATCCACCTTGACGTAATGTTAATGATACGTCGTGCTGTATATCACGAAAAATTTATGTCCATATTTATGAGACTTATTAATGCCCGTTTCAATAACTTTGAAAACATAAGGTGGAGCTCAAAACTATTAAATTTAAAAACAGTAATCCAGAAAACATTTATCTTGATTGGTATATGCCTTCAGGGATTTCAACCGATTTCCTTTGTGGTCAGAAAGGGTTTATTACTTTAAACATACACATGTGCTACGTGTTCATCTAGTGCTAAGTTGGCAGTTTTGTAATAATAGGTCCTTGGTGTTATTCAGACGTGTAACTTTGAATTACAAATGGTGTTATCGACCTTAAAGACTTTTTGAAAAGTTTTTGCGCTTTATATTTAAATTTCGGTAATCGGTTAACAATTCCAATAATTTCAGATCCAATTGTACATTTGTTTTCACATTTTTGGCGACTTTCTTAAGTTTAAGTGTACATTACGAAATATTGTCCACTATTGGGATGTATTTTGAGATTCCGGGGCAATTAATTTTTTTTCAAAAAATGATTTGTTCAATACGTTTTGAACAAGAATTGACTTCAATATAAATTAATTTTTGTATATTAATTGAATTAAATTTAAAAAATCTTAGGGTGTGCATATTACACTGTTCAACAAAATGGAGGTGAAAGTCTGGGGCACTGAAATTCCTCTTGGGGAAGAAAGGCCTTGGTGAGTATATTAAGAACCCCGAAGGATAGATCCGCCGTGAGTAGAACTTCCGCGTTATAGCGTGATGAAATTTTTGCTAGAGACCCTGTAAGTCATCAGGAATTAGCGTTATATCTTGGCTCATTATTGCATTAGCTTTTTTTTTGAGATGACATGTCTTCAGTCAAATCGAATGAGGATTATTTTTGTAGAGCACCTATAAGCCATTAAGAACTTGCGTTATATCTTTTTTCACTGTTGCTTTAGCTTTTTTTTGAGATGACCTGTCTTCAGTTAAATCGAATAAGGATTATTTTCATAGAGCACTTCGACCATCTAACACTATTGCTTCAACGTCCTTTTCGTCCTTTATTTTAAGAGCCACTATAAAAAGTACCACAAGATGACGTTTTTCAGCTTCGAAATGTTCTGCAAAAATGTCTCTCAGAAAATTTTAGGTAAGGCTCTTATTGACAACTAATCGAACTCAGAAAAAACAGTGTTTTGTGTTTTTGTATGTTCGTTACAGAAATATAGTCTTTTTCTGAACAAAAACAGGGAAAATGCACAAGACGACCACGAAAACGCGACAAAATCGAAAAGTTGTCAATGAAAGTCGTACCTAAAATTTTCTGAGCGACATTTTTGCAGAACATTTCGAAGCTGATAAACGCCATTTTGTGGTACTTTTATAGCGGCTCTTAAAATTAAAGGACGAAAAGGACGTTGAAGCAATAGTGTTAGATGGTCGAAGTGCTCTATGAAAATAATCCTCATTCGATTTAGCTGAAGACAGGTCATCTCAAAAAAAGCTAAAGCAACAGTGAAAAAAGATATAACGCTAATTCTTGATGGCTTACAGGGTCTCTAGCAAAAACTACATCACGACATAACGAGGAAGTTCGTCTCACGGCGGATCTGTCCATCGGGGTTCTTTATACGAGTAGTTTATAGTGTATTCAACTGATTTCATGCTTTATCCCCGCCAAAAGTCCTTTAGTGGGCCGAAGTATTACTATAATCCCTAATAATGTGCCTTAGGCCTTATTTTCCGTTAATGCACCAAAAATATGGCACTTTATAACAAAAACTATAGTTCTAGTAACCCCAGACATCATTTCGAACCATACCCTACAATTACCGCTCCATACTGGGTGTACAATTATCCTTGAATTACTTATTAACCAGTTTGGATCAGTTATTAGGGTGAAAATCCTATTTGAAGGACGTGTGTGCGAATTGAAACACATTTTTTCAAACATATGGTTTTGGATTAAAGCTTAAAAGTTTTGCAGCGCAGGTACCTAAACGAATGGACCGACTTAGTCCACTTCGGAAGTGGGTCTTATTTTGGGAGTCATTCCTCTTGATAGATATCGCGCCCACCAGTCATTTCAGTTGGTTACCATATAATTTAGAGATTTTGGACTTGCCCACGAAAAACATAATATCGCGGTAAAATTTTCCAAAGGATCCTCGAACAGACCCTTTACCGCACAAAAATGTTGAACAGATGCATGAATTTAAACAGCAAATGGAGTTGAGGTAATAAATATGAGAGAGATTATGAATGACATCACAATGTAGAAGTATAAATAAGCTAAAGCTGAATGTTCAAAACATACATATGTGGGAGAGAATGTAACAAAAACATTTGATAAATAAACAAATAGTGACTAAGCGATAATTGCATGATTGTAGTAAATTCTATACAGTAGTTGTAAAGTTTATAAATTCTGAAAATCAAATACAACTTAAATTTCTACCAAAAAATAATTTCTACTTACCTGTTTGTAAATGCATTGCATTGACACTGGATATAAGTTTTGCTGGCATTTATTAATTTTATTATTCCTTAATATTTTTCAAAACTCGATCTGACATAAGACTAGGTCTATTAACCAGGATGCATACTGTTCTGAAGTAAAAATCGCTACAGCCACATACGCACCATAGGTCTGTAGCGATTTTTACCTTAAAACAGTTTACATTCCTGTTTAAACAGTGGTTTTTGTACGTCAAAAATCACCACAAGTAGCGGGAAAACCACCAAATTGGCACCGCTACTATTAACAACTTAATCTGATTATGATAATTGATAAGAAAATTTATTGTTCTCCATAAAAGCTCTCCAAATATTTTCAGTAATTTAAATTCTATCTTCTAGAAGAACATAAAACATTTGGGTTTATATATATGCAACTTTAATACGTCGTTTCATAAACAACTCTCGGTTAGCCGGATTTTATAGAATAATAAAAATATTTAAGTTTTCCTCATTTTTCCCTAGTATTTTATCATTGTTCTTATTTGTTTGCCAAAAGGTTATTAATTACCAAAGAAAACAATATGCTGGTCATTTGTTTTCTTTTATTTACTTGGAAAGAGTAATGAAAAACCATACAAGCATGAATGAAGTGAATAAAAACCGATTTTCGGTTTACACAAAAATAATCTGTTGATCTAATTTAAGTATTATTTGGAAATGAAAGGAATAATATAGTTCGGAATTTCCAAAGTGAATAATGCCAGTTTATGATTTGTTTTCTTTTTTGTGTTGTGCAAAGTAAAAATATTATAAATGTAAAGAGTAGAAATATTTTTTTGAATTGATAGTTTTATGTTTTTGGATGTTTGTTGTTGGGCTTCTTTTGGTCAGTTAATAATTTTATGAAAATAAAAACAAGTTTTTATTCCATTTTTTACCCGACGTTTCGTTGGCTTTTTTCCAATTTTTTCAAGGGTGATGTTTTATTTGGGGAAATCTAGTAACAATAATTGAGAAATAACGTTTTTCATTTTTAATTTGTCATATGATATTGCACAAATTTAATTCACATTGTTTAGATCATATTATATTTTTGTTTACTTAAATAATATTTTATGGTTTTCTGAAAAATTTGGGAGGTTCCCCACCAATAAAAACTGATGCTCGTATTTTATTTTTAAATAGTTCAGCTTATTCTCAAAAAATTTTTTTTTTCTTTTGAAAAAATCATAGAAGGTTATAGCTATATATTTTCGCTTAAATGCAATTTAAAGGCATTTCGGGATTGTTTGGAAATTTTCATCAATTTTAAGCTTTAGGATTCTGATTACAACGATATATTTTGTTCTTGAGCAAATCCACGTTTCTTGACGTAATGACCCAAGAGCTCTAAAAAATCCAACTAAATTGGTGATAACTATGGAAAGGAATGATTCCCAAAAGTAAATCCACTTGTATGTTGTTCCATTCCTTCTGGTATCCCCTCTGTTCAACGCTCTTGGGTTTTAATAAAAACCAAATTTGGCAGCAAGATTTGATCGGAATCGTTGTGATAAATACCTTTAAAGTTCCTTTTCTAAAAAGGCCACACAATTCTGAAAATGACCTAAATACATATTTTTTAGGGAAAATTATTACGGTTGTGTTCTGTCCATAGATGAAAGTCTCAATATATCTATGACGGGAAAGTCGACTGATACCTTTTCACTTGTTTGCAATATATTTTCTACCATCCGGAAATACAAACAAGTAAGAAACGTCTATAGTCGGACGGAGCCGACCATGGGATACCCTATACCACTATCCCTGGACAATCGCTCTCCACGGAACTTCTTTTCAATGATTGTGAAAATTTAATTATCAAATATCAGAGATGTAATGTATAATACTTATGACCAAAACCAAAAGTTATCTAGCATGACCAAGACATTTTTGAAGCAGGAAAGGAAAATTTAGTTCACACAAACTAAAATGTAATGAAACCCACTTATGTAGTACTACTACTTCCGTTGTTTAACCGCTACGTTATTGAAATTTTTACCAATTTCACACAAAAGTTTCAGCCCATTCAACCCGCTAATTATTATCTGCTCTTCACGTTGGTTTGTACGTTTCTTCTTCATCATAAACTCAAACTTTTTTTTAAAATTTTGCGGGTTATTATTTTGACTTACAGAGCCGCTACAAAATTGGTTAAAATTTTGTTTTTGGTCTATTTCATCCCCTGAATATTTCACGATCATCACCTAGAACTAATCATTTCTATTCTGGCCCGAACCCAACCTCCTTAAAAAATTCGTTACAATCGGTCTATAATTGCGGCCTTAAGCTTGTTTACAATTTTTAATGGACGGACACACATCGCTAAATCACTTTATCTCGTCGAGATATGAATTTTAGCATACCAACTAAGGGGTCTAGGACGAATATTTCGTGGTGTTACATAAACTTTTGGAGATACAATATGTAGCATGGTATAAAAATGTGGTTCTCTACACAGAACCCATTATATATTAGGCAGTAGGCCCGTTATCTAGCAAACACTTTATTGCAATTTACATCAGAGGAAAGGTCAGTCGTTTTTTCCATATGTAGGCTACTTTGCGAAATATATATGTCCTCAAGGAATACAAATATCGACCAAACATAAAATTTGTATATTTTTCATACAAATAATGGTCCATTTCAACCGCTAAAGAATATCAGATCATCATTCAAAATTGTAGGGATCTTTTTCGACCTATACTCTTTCCCGGTGCAAAATTTCGTGACTATTGATGTATAATTGCGACTTCTAGCGAGTTTATTATTACACTACAAACAAATATCGGAATATATTAGGCTGTAACTCTGTTATCTGATCATGCACACCAACGTAATTGGCGTCAATTGAAAGGTCAAGCGTTCCACTTTCAAGTATATCTCACTTGTCCGGAATGTCACTTCCAGGAATTAAGATATAAGCTGTACATTTAAAAATTTTCACAATTTTCACACAAAAGTTTTGATCCATTTAACCCTCTAAATATTACCCGATCGCCATCTCAAATTGCAAGCTTCTCCTTTGTGATATACTCTTACCTTATTTAAAATTACGCGTTGATCGGACTATTATTGAGACCTACAGAGCCGCTACAAAATTAGATAAATATTATGTTTTTGGTCCATTTCACCCTCTAAATATTTCACGATCATCACTAATAAGAATAGGGATCTATTCTGATCTGAACCCAACCTCCATACAAAATTTCGTGACGATCGGTCCATAATTGCGGCCTGGAGCGTGTTTACAATTTATAATGGACAGACGGACGGACGGACGGACTGACGGACGGACACACATCTCAAAATCGCTTTATCTCGTCGAGATATGAAGAATGGTATACCACATTGGGGGTCTCCGACGAATATTTCGCGGTGTTACATGAATTTTTACCAAAACAAACTTATAATACCCTTTTCCACATTGTGGTATAGGGTATAAATACGAATTTACAACGTATACTGTTGTAAAATAGGCTAAAATCTTAAAACTGCCTAAAATCGGGAGGAGTCATTATATGGGGGTTTTACCAAAATGTGGACCTGTGTTGACATTTTTTTTTTTTTGGCTTATTCAAACCGCAGCACTGGGGTTCAGAAATCGATTTTCCTGGCCAAACACCCCATTTTTTGTTGTCACCGATTGTTAATTTCTATATGGTATTCGATAGTAAACATATTGAAACTAAAGAAAGCATACAATTAGATCAAAATGTTGGAAGATGTGGGCGTGGTGGCGTGCTCCTAAAGAAAAAACATGTTTCCCAATTTTGGAAAATACGTAATTTTTGCAAATTTCTGGAGAAAGAAACATCTATTTCTCAGAAACAGAAAAATTTTAGTGAAATTCAAGGTTTAGTGAACTGAAACTTTTAGGGAACGGCTACCTTTTTACAAATGATGCCCGACGGTGTCCTCTTTAAGCCTATATATACTTTTGTACCCGTCCGGTTTCGTCCGCTTAACACTTTTTTAAATTTTTTTGAAATTACATGAGTAGAAATATATGTTTTTATACCCTACTAGCGGACCCGGCGAACTTCGTCTCGCTATTAAGGAATAAAATTTCATACAAAAACTCAATTTTCGATTTTTCCAATTTTCCGACTTTTCCAGAGAGATTTTCCAAAATTTTCTTCCGTAAAGACCTTCTCCTCGAAAATACGAATAACTGACAAAAAATTTTACAGAAATCGGCCAAGCCGTTCTCATTTTATGAATTACTATACATTTTTTACACCATTTTTATATATATAAGATACCACAATGTGGAAAAAGGGTATTATAAGTTTGTTTTGGCAAAAATTCATTTAACACCGCGAAATATTCGTCGGAGACTCCCAATGTGGTATACCAATCTTCATATCTCGACGAGATAAAGCGATTTTGAGATGTGTGTCCGTCCGTCTGTCCATTATAAATTGTAAACACGCTCCAGGCCGCAATTATGGACCGATCGTCACGAAATTTTGTATGGAGGTCGGGTTCAGATCAGAATAGATCCCTATTCTTATTGGTGATGATCGTGAAATATTTAGCGGGTGAAATGGACCAAAAACATAATATTTATCCAATTTTCTAGCGGCTCTGTAGGTCTCAATAATAGTCCGATCAACGCGTAATTTTAAATAAGGTAAGAGTATATCACAAAGGAGAAGCTTGCAATTTGAGATGGCGATCGGATAATATTTAGAGGGTTAAATGGGCCAAAACTTTTGTGTGAAAATTGTGACAATTTTTAATATACAGCTTATATCTTAATTCCTAGAATTGACATTCCGGACAAGTGAGATGCACTTGAAAGTGGAACGCTTGACCTTTCAATTGATGCCAATTATGTTGTTGTGCATGATCAGATAACAGAGCCTAATACATTTCGTTATTTGTTTGTAGTGTAATAATAAACTCAATAGAAGTCGCAATTATACATCAATAGTCACGAAATTTTGCACCGGGTAAGAGTATAGGTTGAAAATTATGCCTTCAATTTTAAATGATGATCTGATATTCCTTTGCGGGTAAAATGGACCATTACTTTTATAGAAAAATATAAAAAATGTATATTTGGTCGATACATATTTTAATTCCTTGAGGACATATATATGTATTTCGCAAAGTACCCTACATATGGAAAAAACTACTGACCTTTCCTCTGATGTAAATTGCAATAAAGTGTTTGCTAGATAACGGGCCTACTGCCTAATATATAATGGGTTCTGTGTAGAGAACCACATTTTTATCCCATGCTACATATTGTCTCTTCAAAAGTTTATGTAACACCACGAAATATTCGTTCTAGACCCCTTATTTGGTATGCCGAAATTCATATCTCGACGAGATAAAGCGATTTAGCGATGTGTTTCCGTCCATTAAAAATTGTAAACAAGCTTAAGGCCGCAATTATGGACCGATTGTAACGAATTTTTTAAGGAGGTTGAGTTCGAAATTATTAGTTTTTGGTGATGATCGTGAAATGTTCAGGGATGAAATGGACCAAAAACAAAATTTTAACCAATTTTGTAGCGGCTCTGTACGTCAAAATAATAACCCGCAAAATTTTAAACAAAGTTTGAGTTTATGATGAAGAAGAAGCGTACAAACCAACGTGAAGATCAGATAATACTTAGCGTGTTAAATAGACTGTAACTTTTGTGTGAAATTGGTAAAAATTTCAATAACGTAGCGGTTAAACAGCGGAAGTAGTACTACTACATAAGTGGGTTTCATTACATTTTACGTGAACTTAATTTTCCTTTCCTGCTACAAAAATGTCTTTGTCATGCTTGATAACTTTTTGGTTTTGGTCATAAGTATTATACATTACATCCCTGATATTTGATAATTAAATTATTACAATCATTCATCAATCAAAAGAAGTTCCGTGGAGAGCGATAGTCCAGGGATAGTGGTATAGGGTATCCCATGGTCGGCTCCGTTCGACTATAGCCTTTTCTTACTTGTTTTTTTCTTCAATACCGTTTCCCATATATATTATAGCTTTTTCACACAAATGGACATTTTTTAATATATGAGCTTTTATAAGAGTTAGAAGAGTCTTATAAAAACCCAAGGAGATTTTTTTTTTTCAATTTTGGAAAAAAACCAAAAAAATGTCCAATTTTTTTTTTAATTTTTGTATTTTTATTTTTTGTTTATAGGAGTTTGACATTTTTAAAAAGTTAGAACATATGAAAAACTCAAAAACACTCATATTTTGATGCAAAAAAACTCAATTTATTTACATCGACCTTGAATTCCTCTGCAACCGGTAAACGGAATTTTGGGGCTTTTAAGCTCAAAGTGCTATCTGTCGAACAAAAAAGAATTATAAAAATATCTTTATCCGATCAAAAGTTACAGAGTTTTGGCAAGGAAAAGCAGATTCTCAACCTCTGTGCGTTGACCTTTAACAGCAATTCTCTGTATGAATATTTAGCACGTCTATCAAAGACTAAATAATTTCAGCTTCTTAGATTATGTAATGTGGTTGAAAAATTAAAAATAGTGCAAATCAGGCAATATGGTTCTATAGGTGTTACATGTAAACGTGGACGTTTAGAGACAATACTTTGTAGGTATATGGTGCACCCAAGCGAAAACCAACAAGTAAAAAATCGGTAAGGCCTGGCCGAACTTTTTATACCCCTCACCATAAAATATACTGAAATTAAATAGAATAATTAGTGCTCTTTCCTGTCCACAGTTTTAGGTGGTGATATTTTATGACCACGGATAGCCCAAATGCCTAAATTAGGTCAGAAAATTTACCTAAAATGTCTTCATTCGCGCGGCAACTCTATCAAAATGTAAACCTTTTGTTGACAATTTTGATGAAGAAGTCAAATATCAAATTACAAATAACTCGATCAACAAATGTACCTAAATATGTTGCAATACAAAAGATTTACTTATGTTGAAAATTGTTGGTGGAGAAATGTTGTGAACACTGGGACCCTCAAATGGCAAATTGCAGCTAGTTTTGTCAAAAATGAAAATAAAGTCCTTCAAATACCGAAAATCGGGGGTACCGTTATATTGGGGCTTTACCAACACATGGACCTATGTTGACAAATTTTGTCAGCTATTTTCGCGATTTAATATTTAAAATCAATTTTTAACAATGATTGTACTCTTCGATTTTTATATTAAACTACGGTCAATTACAAAAATTTTAAGTCATATTTGGTAGTGGGATTCGAATGATCACTATTTATACCCTGCACCACTATGTGGAAAGGGTATTATCAGTTTGTTTTTCAAAATATGCATGTAACACAGCGAAATATTCGTCGGAGACCAATGTGGTATACCAATTTTCATATCTCGACGAGATAAAGCGATTTTGAGATATGTGTCCGTCTGTCCATTATAAGTTGTAATCAAACTGACCTTTCCCTTGATGCCAATTATGTTGATTTACGTGCTCAGATAACAAGGTTGCAGCCTAATATATCCAGTTATTTGTAATGTAATCGGAAGCACGCTAGAGGTCCCAATTAAAGATCAATAGTCACGATATTTTGCACGATGTAAGAGTTTAGGTCGAAGAACATGCCTACAATTTTGAATGATGATCTCATATTATCTAGTAGTTTAAATGTATCATTACTTTTGTATGAAAAATATACAAATTTGAAAGTTGGTCCATATTTTACTTCCTGCAAAGTTATACCAGCAAAGTAGAATACATATGAAAAAAGGACTACTGACCTTTCCCCTGATGCAAATTGCAATAATGTGTTTCTGGGTAACTAACAGGCCAACTGCCTAATTTATAATAGGTTTTGTGTGATAGAGAAATTTGCAGCATTATTAATTACGTGGAGCCCTAGCATTTAATTTGTCCAATTGCATTTTTTATTCAAATGTATATTGCAGCATGGGTCGCTTCACCACCTTTTTTCAAAATGCACTCGGTGTCGCTACCGTTAAAGTTTTTAGAAATATTAATTTTGGGGAAGGCACACACCCCTTCTGGTGTGTAATTAAATTAGATCTTCAATAAACTCACAATATTCCCTTTGAAAATTTGTATGTAGCATTTATAGTGTTCAATGAAATTGTAGCAGCGTCCGTCTGCAAATTGCATTGTAATAGGGTATATTTGCAGCGGAAACTGATATTCAAAGAAAATTTATAGATGTATCAGAAGGGGCTACCAATGTAAAATTTTCAACTTTGGAACTTTTATTAGAAATGTATAATGATATAAATAACACTGGTCAACACGACTTTTGTTTCAACCGAAGTTGTTGTTGTTTCTAAATGAAATCGGCGAGCTATTTTCAAATCTGGTCACGGGTTTTCTCCATCAGCTCTTGTTCTTGAGATATAGCTCAAAATCGGTTTTTACGAGTTTTACCCAGAATTTCGTTATTTTCGGATACAAACAAATATTTTTTGCGGGTTTTCGACGCTAATATATTAAGAAGATGTTGTACGCTCGATACAAAACGTTTTTGAAATAATTATGACGAGTATTTATCAAAAAATATAGAAACATACGATGAATCTTGTAAAAATTGCATATTTTGAGTACTTTAAGCTGTAATTACGTCATCGGGGGAAGTCATAGAAGCTTCATATGGCATTCCGGATATGCCCAGGGTGTCTGCTATATAGTCCTGTATTCAAATATTTAATATAAAGTTCATAGCGCCCACGATTCGCCCATAACCAAAAAATCGTCATGAAGACTGCTAAAGGGAAATCATTTACCTGTGATATCATTACCAAATATGCCATTTACTTTTCAATGGCAGTCTTCATGACGATTTTTAGGTTATGGGCGAATCGTGGGCGCTATGAACTTTATATTAAATATTTGAATACAGGACTATATAGAAGACACCCTGAGCATATCCGGAATGCCATATGAAGCTTCCATGACTTCCCCCGATGACGTAATTACAGCTTAAAGTACTCAAAATATGCAATTTTACAAGATTCATCGTATGTTTTCTATATTTTTTTTTGATAAATACTCGCCATAAGTATTTCAAAAAAAGTTTTGTATCGAGCGTACAACATCTTCTTAATATATTAGTGTCGAAAAACCCGAAAAAAAATATTTGTTTGTATCCGAAAATAACCAAATTCTGATGGAGAAAAACCGTGACCAGATTTGAAAATAGCTCGCCGATTGCATTTAGAAACAACAACAACTTCGGTTGAAACATTCAACTTTTCAATTTTGTTGAGCAGTGTAATTGTTCCACAAACATCCCAGTAGGGACAAGGAAAGCTTCTCTCATATGAATGAGTGCACCCCGATTCGTGCCAGCTCAATGATAAGGGACCTACTGTTTATCGCCGAGTCCGATCGACGGGTTCCCAGACACCGCATATAGAGAAGTTTTTCCTGGCTGAAATACTCAGAAAATATGACAATTGAGGGGTATTTTGCCACCGTTAAAAATTTTATGTGGCCTGGCCTAGGAACCAAACCCCGGTTGGCACCCTATTAGATATGTCAAAACATTGAAATTTTACATTTTCTGATTTTTGAAGAATAGACTTCGGAGACATTTAATATGCTCAAAGCAAAAAAATCATTGCGTATCTTCTTTTCTGATATTATTCCATAGAGTGGAGCTATGATTCAACTTCACATCAGCCTAGTACGCAGAATGTCGTGGGTTCGATTCCCCGGCGAGGTAACATTAAACTTTCAACGGTGGCAAAATACACCTTAGTAATGTTGGCGATATTTTCTGAGTATTTCAGCCATATAAAACTTATCTAAAAGTGGTGTCTTAGGGCATGCCGTTCGGACTCGGCGATAAACTGTAGGTCCCATTTCACTCAGAAATCCCAATACAGTATAATCTTGATAATCCGGACCCACATGTTTCGGCGGTGTCCGGATTATCGAATTGTCCAGATTACCGAGTAATAACAAAAACATAAAATTTTGTAAATATAAATCATTAATAATGGACTTTTACTAGATAATAACCTGACATATAAGGTAAACAAATTATATTATGCAAATATTATGGGCTGCGACAATTTTAAAACCGGAAGCAGCTTCCCTAGCTACCAAGTTTACGTCTTATATTCCTCCAACTTAATTTAGGTGACATTTTTGACTTTTTGTCGTCTAAGATAGTTAAATCCATATTGACTGTATAACTGAGTTGACAGTGGGTAACTAGTAATTCGAGATTTGAACTAAAAACATTGAATTTTTAAATTTTCGTATTTATACACCAATTATTTAAACGTCAATGAAATAAATAAGAATCTAATGCTCAAGATAGAAAAAAAAATATTGATAGAAAGATTGAAAAGAAAAATATGTGACGTCCGGATTACCGAGTTTACAATGTAAAAACTTCTAGTGTCCGGATTATCGAGACTATACTGTATACTAATTATTAAAACATAGGAAAAAGTGTTGTCACGATGAGTAAGTGTTCTAATCCAAACTCATAATTTCCAAAGGCTGTGCTAAAAAGCGTTTCCGATGGATTGAACAGACAAATATCGTCGCTATAAAATACACTGCAGTTGAGAAATTAAAGTTCGTTGATAGAGAAGCCACTCCACAGCTGATATGTCTGAAGATCTGCCTAACCAACAGCGAGACCAGGTAACATAATTTGGTGGTTGTGTGGGCACGAACCTCGGGCTTTACTTTTCACATGCAAAAAATCTTCGATTATCAAGCTCAACCCCAACGAGCAAATTAAAAAAAATTAAAGACCTTTTCTACGTCTCTCTATAAGTTATGATATGTTTTACAAATCACAAAGACGACATACTAAATTAGATATTCATATGCCCCAGTCCAAGCTAAACTGAAAGTATTTCATGCCTATTCCCTTAGTTTTATGTTTTTCCAAATATTAATTTAGTTGTTCCACAAACATCCCAGATGGGACAAGGGAGACTTCTCTCATATCACCCCGAATCATATTAGCTCAATGATATGGGACCTACTGTTTATTGCCGAGTACGAACGGCGTGTCCTAAGACACCACCTGTAGAGAAGTTTTACATGGCTGAAGTACTCAGGAAATGTCGCCAACATTACTGAGGGGTATTTTGCCACCGTTGAAAATTTGATGTTGCCTAGCCTGGGAATCGAACCCAAATATTACTCAGATAATATTTAGATAAAAACACTCTGTATACCCTACATCACTATGTGGAAAGGGTATTACAATTATGTTTTGGAAAAAATTCATGTAACACCGCGAAATATCGGTCCAGACTCCCAATGTTGTATACCAATCTTCGTATCTCGACGAATTAAAGCGATTTTGGGATGTCAGTCCGTCTGTCCATTATAAATTGTAATCAAACTCCAAGGCGCAATTATGGACCAATCGTCACGAGCGTGGAGGTCGGGTTGAGACCATAATAGACACTTATTGTTATTGGTGATAATCGTGAAATATTTAGCGGGTGAAATGGACCAAAAACATAATTTTTATCCGATTTTGTAGCAGCTCTGTAGGTCGCAATAATAGTCCGATCGCCTCGAAAATTCGAACAAGTTAAGAGTATATGACAAAAAATATGCTTGCAATTTGAGATGGTGATCGGGTCGGGTGATGGGTCGGTGACACAACCACCATTGTCTATCCAATTAATTTTCAAACCCCCCTCCGCCGAAACTCTACAAAATATATAGCTTATTTTAATCAGGGTATATATATATGCAGCCTATTTTCACCAGATTTATCCCGGTACATTCTCTGAAATTTTTATGAAAATCGGCTGTGTAGTTTGAAAGATATAACATATTAAAAAAGTGGTCGTGGTCGGGTATTTAGGCCCCAAAATAGCGTTTTTGAAAAATAGGGCATTGGGAAGGTACCATGCCCACTCCGAAATTCAACAAAATATATAGCCTATTTTTACCACAGGTCTTCCCCGTACATTCTCTGAAATTTATTTAAAAAAGTGGGCGTGCTAATATTGCAGCTTCAACAAAATATATAGTCTATTTCACTACGGGTGATCCCTGTACATTTTTTGAAATTTTCAAGAAAATTGGTTCAGCTGTTTTTGAGTCTATACGGAACATACAAACATAATAACATACACACATTATCTTTAATATATAAGAATATGTAATTTTGTTAAACTCTCAAATTAGAGTAAAGTCGAGTAACATCGATTTGTAGGGTGGCAGTTCGAAGGGGGAGGTTCGGAGAGTGGAAGTTCGGAACAGGGTGATTCGGAGCAGGGTGCTTCGGAGCAGAATGGTTCGGATGATGGAAATTCGAAGCCGGGTGGTTCGGAGGGTGGAAGTTCCGAGCAGAGTGGTTCGGAAGGTGGAGGTTCGGAGCGGAGTGGATCGGAGGGTAGAAGTTCGGAACGAGGTGGTTCGGAGGGTGGAAGTTCGGAGGAATTAATTCAATCGTTCGTCTCAGTTTTACTAAAACAGCGTTTTTAAAAAATCGGGCATAGCGGAGATACCCCACCCCTCCGAAATTCAACAAAATATATAGCCTATTTTCACCACGGGTCCTACCTATACATTCTCTGAAATTTTCAGAAAAATCGGTTCAGTAGTTTTGGATATATAACATATTTAAAAAGTGGGCGTGCTAAAATATTGTTTTTAAAAAAGTGGGGCATGGGGGAGGTACCTTGCCCCTTCCGAAATTCATAAAAATATATAGACTCATTGCACCACGGGTGTTCCCTGTACATTCCCTGAAATTTGCAAGAAAATCGGTTCAGCCGTTTTTGAGTCTATACGGAACATACAAACAAACATACTAACATATACACATTGTCTTTTATATATAAGGTTGGAGTATGCGGTCGCTTCACCACTTTTTCCAAAATGTTTTTGGGAATATTAATTTTGGTGAAGGTACCCTCCCCCTCCTGGCGTATAATTAAATATGAATACTTTTGGGAGTCATAAATTTGGTTGCATGCAAATTATTTGAATTTCTACTAATTATTTGTTATTTTTTACCGGCTAAAAATATTTTTGATATCACAATATATATCCACAATGAACTATTTTCCAAATACCCTGAAAAGCACAAAAATCGCGTGTATTTCCAAACATATGTATGGTATAATTGTACTCTTTGGACGATAGATCTTCAATAAACTCACAATGTTCCCTTATAAATTTGTACATAGCATTTGTAGTGTTCAATTAAATTTGAGCAGTGTCCATCTGTCGAAAATTTCACGGTCAGATATGGCAAATTGCATTGTAATTGGGTACATTTGCGACGGATTATATATTTATTTATATTACGTGTATTCCAAAAAGGAACCTGATATTCAAAGAAAATTTATATATGTATCAGCAGGAGCTACCAATGTCAATTTTCCAATTTTGGAACTTTTATTAGAAATGTATAAGGATATACATAGTGGTTCCACAAACATCCCAGTATGGACAATAGAGGCTTCTGTCATATTAATGCGTGCACCCCGATTCATACTAGCTCAATGATAAGGGACCCACTGTTTATCGCCGAGTCCGAACGTCGTGTCCTAAGACACACGAAATTTGCATTTTTTGATTTTTGAAGAATAGACTTCGAAGACATTTAATATGCTGAAAGCAAAAAAATTATTACGTATCTTCGTTTCTAATATTATTCCATAAATAGGAGCTATATTTCAACTTCACATCCGCCTTGTACGCAGAATGTCGTGGGTTCGACTCCCTGGCGAGATAACATCAAACTTTCAACGGTGGCAAAATACACCCCTATTCATACTAGCTCAATGATAAGGGACCCACTGTTTATCGCCGAGTCCGAACGTCGTGTCCTAAGACACACGAAATTTACATTTTTTGATTTTTGAAGAATAGACTTCGGAGACATTTAATATGCTGAAAGCAAAAAAAAAATATTACGTATCTTCGTTTCTAATATTATTCCATAAAGTGGAGCTATATTTCAACTTCACATCCGCCTTGTACGCAGAATGTCGTGGGTTCGACTCCCTGGCGAGATAACATCAAACTTTCAACGGTGGCAAAATACACCCCTATTCATACTAGCTCAATGATAAGGGACCCACTGTTTATCGCCGAGTCCGAACGTCGTGTCCTAAGACACACGAAATTTACATTTTTTGATTTTTGAAGAATAGACTTCGGAGACATTTAATATGCTGAAAGCAAAAAAAAAATATTACGTATCTTCGTTTCTAATATTATTCCATAAAGTGGAGCTATATTTCAACTTCACATCCGCCTTGTACGCAGAATGTCGTGGGTTCGACTCCCTGGCGAGGTAACATCAAACTTTCAACGGTGGCAAAATACACTCTTAAATGTTGGCGACATTTTCTGAGTATTTCAGCCATATAGAACTTCTCCAAAAGTGGTGTCTTAGGACACGCAGTTCGGACTCGGCAATAAACTATAGGTCCCAAGCTTAGTGTGATAAGGTAGCAGAATCGACAAAGTTATTTCATACAATAAGCTTATTTGTTCCATAAAGGAATTTTGATTTGCTGAAAGCTAATTCCCAGGGACAGTGGTTTAGGGTATCACACGGTCGGCCGCATCCGACTATAACTTTTGCTTACTTGTTTTAAGCTGTCTAGAAATATGAGATTTAATTTCATTTTTTTAATCATTTTCACTGGTAGACAACAAAATTTCCCTAGAAACAATTTCATAATAATAAATCTGCAGTAAATTCCAGGATTATTTGGAATTCATATTGGTGTCTCCCTAAAACCACAAGAACATTTAGCAGCAGAAAGAATCAGCATGTTACCACCCTTACAACTGGCATTCATATCACATTCGCGGAAATGTGAGACATAAAAATCTCTTTTCGAGAAATGTGGATATTTAACATAATGTCATCGAAATAAATTGGTAGAGTACTACACATGTACATATGAACATACGTACACGCGTACATCTATAACCGGCTATTCAAATATATAAGTTCATTTAGTATTTGGATCATTCTTAAGTGGTAACGAATCCATATAACCCCCCGCTGTTGATGTTGATGCCACACAAAAATGGCAAAAATTTAAATATTGTTACATTCGTTGCACAACAAAAAGTCGTAATTTTTGGATTTCGTTAAGCCTTTATTTACAATGAAACCCAAATCCAAGGATTTTGGCAGTTTTCTTTGTTTGCACATATCTTCTGTTGTTCTTTTCTTAGTCTATCAATAGGGAGATGGGTGTTGGTAAAAACATATAATGTGACTTAGTAGATCTATAGAATACATTACACATGTTTATCCAGCTGGTTAGCTTACAACCACGAAGGGGTTTGTCTTTTGTGATATGATCACGTACAAAAATATGTATGAATGTTTGATTCTACCAATTCAGAAAACTAAACGAAATTCTGTGAAAACCCATTACTTGGAGATATAAAAAGATTTTCAAACATATTTCACAGACAACAGCCTTAATTTATATTAGCAGAGTTTTAAGTTTTTCATAATTTAAACACAATTTTTTCTGTTTGAGTTGGTGCATTAACTACACATACAAGTTGAGATTTTACTTTTTAATACAGTGCACATATTCATTTATGTTATTCAAATGTGTGAAAGAATGGAATATTTTTTCTGTTCCTGCAGTTACAATCATGTCTAAACCATTTTCAAAAACGAAAAAATTAAGCGGTTTTTAAGACGTTTAAGATAAATTCCCAAATAAAACCACAAAGTAAATGTTAAACCAGTAAGGAAAGGATCGACTATATGATACCCTACACCACTGTGAATATGTAAAACATATATGGGAGCTTTATCCAAATTTGAACCGTTTTCGATATAATAAGGCACACTTATTTGTAGACCGAATTTCGTCACACATTCCAAATTTCAATAAAATTGGACGGTGTTTGGTGCATCAAATAACTCAAAAATGACGAGTATATGGCGAAAACCAAAAATCCTTCGCAATCCCATTTGAAAAAAATGAAAAAAAAAATTTACGAGCACATCTACAATTTTTGGCATAGAGGTTAAGAAAAAAATTCTGGTTTTAAATCTGTTCGCGTTCACAAAATTGGACGATGCGCGCAAAAGTTATAGCGGTTTTTCTATATATATAAACTAGCTGACCCGGTCCGCGTTGCTGGACCGTTGTTTGGGTTCTCCGTGTAAACTTTAGTTATCTATCCAGTATTGATACACTCATAATTAGGCATCCCTCTAGAAACTTCATAATATAAATCAATGTTTTGACATAAATTCCATATAATGGTATCCCCCAAATTTAAGATATAAAATCTCTTTTAGTATACCCTTCACCATAAATCGACAGTTTAATGCACTTTGTGACCCAAATATAATGGTCGGTGCACGTCAATTAACATTGCTATATATTGGATTGTTGGTCTTGGTTGGGGTCGTAATTATTACTGCAAAGAATTGTTGGTATAGGTCAACTTTTTGATATAGCTCCCATAGAACGGTACCGGCTGATTTTCGCTATTTTTGAGGATTTAACATCATTATCACACCGAAATGGCTGAAATCTGGTTTTAATATATTTTAAAGAGGAGAGCATAAATATTCGTATCGACCGAAAGACACGCCTTTTTATTTGCTCTCGGTATGTAACAGTAATAGGTTCACGTTTTGATATAGCTCCCATAAAACAGTACCTTCCGATTTTCGATAGTTCAGAGATATAGCCACTGTTCAGTATACGTCCTCGTTTTGATATAGCTCCCATAGAACGGTGGCGCCTGATTTTCGTTTTTTTTTTTTTTGGTGGATTTAACCTCATTCAGGCCGATCGAACGTAACGCTTTTTTCTTCGCGCTCTATATGCAATAGTGGTAAAATACCCCTCAGCGAAATGTATGTTCCTTCGGGATATGTATGGCAACATTTATATAATTCATAAAAAATTACTTCTATAAATTGTAGTTGTTATTATCGAGATTTTGCTGTATTTAAAAATGTATCTTTACCTAGCTATTCCAAGGACTGAAATCAATGCTCATGAAGTTTCACTTCCCACATTTTGAGATTTTATCCGTAATTATAATATTTTCAAAAATCGAACACGATCGCGGTATTCTGATTCCAATGATGATATTGTATTGTATATCAATAACTTTGTCTGATTTCCAATGGATCATTCTGGAATTTCGAACTTGTGACATCTCAAGTTATCCGGATTTTTCTGTATTCCAAAATGTGGAGTTGATCGCGCTGTCCCACTTATTGTTTAGTGTTCAGCGTTTATAGCGTTTTTTAGGCACGCTTAAACAATTATGTATATTATCTGAAATAATAAATGTTTGCAAATTTTGTAATGACCGCGATATTTCACTTTTCGCGATATTTCACTTCCGCGAAGACCATTCAGGGTAAAGACAGTAATTACAGTAGTATTGCAAACAATCTGTAAACAATACGTTCAAAATATCATGGACTTCAGATTAAAAAAAAAAAAATTATGAAGGAGAACCTCCGGTCACTACACTTAGCCGTATTAAAATAGCTCACGACCGCGCTATCCCACTTGTTCAATCTAGTGTTTATATCATTTTTGTGTCACGCTTACTAAAATTATGTATATTAATTGAAATAATACATTTTTGAAAACTTTGTGATGACCGCGATCATTCAGGGAAACAATCTGTAAACAATACGTTCAAAAATATCAAAGATTTCAGATTTTCTTAAAAACATTGTGGGGGAGGACCACCGGTCACTACTCCTAGCCGTATAAAAACAGCTTACGACAGTTCTAATTAATTGAAATAATACATTTTTGAAAATTTTGGGATGACCGCGATTTTCACTTCCGCGACGACCATTCAGGGTGAAGACTGTAATTACCATAGCATTGCAAACAATTTGTAAACAATATATTAAAACGCATCTTGAATTTCGCGGTTTTCTTAAAAAAAATTGTGGGGAGGACCACCGGTCACTACACTTAGCATGATAAAAAAATAGATTACGACCTATTCTCAGACCTAAAAACTCCACATACAAAATTTCATAAGATTTCCCAATAGATTTTTCGGAATTTCTATATAGTGACATCTCAAGTCATCGGGATTTTACTGTATTCCAAAATATGGCGTTGACCGCGTTATCCCACATATTGAAGCCAGTGTTTTAGCGGTTTTGTAGTCACGCTTCCTAAAATTAGGTATATTATCTGAAATAATACATTTTTGAATAATTTGGGATAACCGCGATATTTCACTTCCGCGACTACCATTCAAAAAAATATATAGCCTATTTTCACCACCGGTGTTCCCAGTACATTATCTGAAATGTTCAAGAAAATCTATTCAGCAGTTTTTGAGTCTATTCGGAACATACAAACATACAAACATACTAACATACACACATTGCCTTTTATATATTAGATGAGCTTGGTGATAAGTGATTGACTGACTGACTGACTCATCATCATCAACGCCCAGCCAAAACGGCTAAAGCTAGGAGCTTGAAATTTTACCAGTGGGTCACTGTTGATGCAAATGTGCGAGATAAGGCCGGGTTTTAGAAAATTCGTCCTGGAACCACAAAAAATAACAACAACAAAAATCCTTATTTTTCATTACTATTACGTACTTATTCACTTAGTTGGCCCTCTGCAAGACATGTGTCAAATTAACAACGCTATAACTTCTTGATACCGTAAACGATCACACATAATTTCAAATTTTGTAGTTTAATTCTAGGCGCACTTATTTTATCGTAAACCACTAAATAATAGAAAGACAAGACATTTGTCATCTTCCATTGCAACAGATGTCGCAGTTGGTGATAATGGTATGAATCAATCAATTACGCGAAAAATACAAACCGATCCTGATTTAGTTTTCACATAACAGGTGTCGCACAAAAGATTTTCATTCGTTAAAATACTGTTAGAAAAGATGATTACAAACGATGCATTTGTAAAAATTTTGATTTTCAATTTAAAATTAAAACAAAAATTCTTTCAATAAATGATGTTGGGTTTGTTGAACAAATGAGTTGCTGTTGAAGACAACATTAGGGGAATAAATTCAGAAATCGGACAGAAATAACAACAACAAAAAACTGTATGGACCTCACTTTTTGGTAATAACTAAATGTTTGCAAATCAATGAAAGTGCAATAAAATTGTGCATATTACCACGATTTATTTGCTATTAAGAAATTTATCGTATATGGAGATGTACAGTCATAACTATTCAATTTCAAAATCTGTAATTTGAAGAAATGGCTAAATAATTAATGAAATCAATAATAGGCCCCAGGAATATAGGAATTTGGTATGGAAATCAAGGTTGGGAAGTGGTGCTTCTAAAAGAAAATGGTTTGCAAAATTACCAATCATGTGTACGAAAAGTACTAATAGGAATTTGGGTGAACGGGTAGAGCTGGAATCCTGATATTTGGAGATTACTGTTGGAGTGTAGGATTGAAGAACCTTTGGAAATTCGTACTTATGTGTATGAAAAGTACTAAATGGTACTAAATTTGATACAATGTGGATTTGGGTGAACGGATAATAGCTGGAATCTCGAAATTTGGAATTGAGATTACTGGTGGGGTGTAGAATTGAGGTAGTTTTGAAAATTCGTACTTATGGGTACGAAAAGTACTAAATGGTACTAAATTTAGTACAATTTGGATTTGGGTGAACGTATGTATGTAGCTGGAAACCTGAAATTTGGAATTAAGATTACTATGAAGTGTAGGACTGAGATATGAGGGTGGTTTTGGAAATTCGTACTTATGTGTTCGAAAAGTACTAAATTTGGTACAATAGGGATTTGAGTGAACGGACAGAGCTGGAATCCTGAAATTTGTTGAGCATTGGATTGGGGAAATTTTGGAAATTCGTATTTATGTGTACGAAAAGTACTAAATGGTACTAAATTTATTACAATTTGGATTTGGGTGAACGGATAGAGCTGGAATCCTAACGTTTTGAATTAAGATTACTGTAGGGGTGTAGGATTGAGATAGTTTTGGAAATTCGTACCTTTGGGTACGAAAAGTACTAAATGGTACTAAATTTGGTACAATTTGGATTTGGATGAACGGATAGAGCTGGAATTCTGAAATTTGGAACTAAGATTACTGCCGGACAGTAGAATTGAGGTAATTTTGGAAATTCGTACGTATGGGTACAGAAAGCATTAAATTTGTTACAATTTGAATTTTAGTAAACGGATAGTGTTGGAATTAGGAATTAAGATTACTGTAGGAGTGTAGTATTGAGGAAATTTTGAAAAGTCGTACGTATGTGTAAGAGAAGTACTAAATGGTACTAAATTTGATACAATTTGGATTCGGGTGAATTAATAGAGCTGGAATCCTGAAATTTTTGTTTGGGAAAGAAATGGTACTAAATTTGATACAATTTGGATTCGGGTGAATTAATAGAGCTGGAATCCTGAAATTTGGAATTACGATTACAGTCGAAGAGTAGGATTCAGATTGTTTTGAAAAAGCAAACTTATGGTTACGAAAAGCACTAAATGGTACTAAATTTAGTACAATTTGTATGTAGGTGAACGGATAGCGGTGGAATCCTGCAATTTGAAAGTATGATTATTGTAGCCCTGTTGCGTTGAGGAAGTTTTGAAAATTGGTACGAAAATTATAAATTGTTCTAAATTTAGTACAATTTTAATTTGGTTTAACGGATAGAGTTTGAATCCTGAAATTTTGAAGTAAGATTACTACTAAAGTGAAGGATTGAGGTAGTTTTGGAAAATCTTACTTATGGGTACGAAGAGTTTGACTTGATACTAAGTTTGGTACAATTTGGAATTGGACGAACGGATACAGCTGGAATCTTGAGATTTGGAATTACTGTAATTATTATGGAATTTACAGTAATTATTTTGTATTAATGTCCGTGTATGGCTGAGATATGTCGTCGAAATACGTACCATAAGTATACGAAAATTACTTATTGGTACTCAATTTGTTTTTGGGTGTAGGGACAGTGCTGGAATTTTTATTTTTTGGAGTTAGGGTGTGTATTGGTGTGCAACGTTGATCTCGCTGTTAATGTGTAAGGGTGAGATACGGCTGATCTTTTTGAAAATCGAACTTAAGGGGTACGTACAGTACTAAGATAAAACTAAATATTGATTAAAATTGGTATTAGTGCGACCAAATTTTCAGTGTTTGTCATTTCCATTTTATATATTGTTTATTTGTTTTTTATATCCTTTCCGCATACGAAGTAGCGGGCATTTTGCTAGTATTCTCATATAAAGAAAAAATATTTAAAAATATCTTATTTGCTGTTAAGAGAAAATGTATGCATAAATCGTTAAAAGCATTCCATATCTATTAGTAGATGTTTAAATAGTTATTAAATTTATTATTATTTTCGCGGAAAATCAACAAATAATAAAAAATTTTGAAGAAAATCCAAATTATCCTGTCCCAGAGTCCGTTCAAACCCTCAAAAAATAAATTTAAAAATATATGCGGAATCTAGACAATGCGTAGAAAAATCTGATACCAAATTTATAGAGATTGCGTACATAAATTGCTTATTACAGCAACAACAAAAGAGAAAATCTTATTGTTGGAAAATATTGTAACAAATATATTTTTTGGTTTGATTCGAAAAATTAGAAAAAATATTTGGGAGTTCTCCAACTATTTCACTATAATCCCATACAATAATTAATGTGTACTGCTAAAACTTCATCAAGAAATATGGTTTACCATCGTGAAAGCTTATTTGCTTACTGTGATAACTTATAATGATAGGAAATTAAGAGTAATATTAAAATTACAATCATTCAAAAAATGTGGAAATTAAAAAGCCTATTATTCGCGAATTAGTTGATATCAGTTGATGCGCATCCGTTTCTGGATACAGCGAATCAATTTCTTTCAATATTTATGCATATTTCGATGTTTCCCTCAGCGGCCATTGTGTGCCGTCAGTTGCATCTCACAATGCAAAAAACCTTAAAGTGTGTAAACATCGCGCAATTTGCATACGATTTTGATGCGCATCCGGTTTCAGTAACACCCATTAAAAATACGTCTATATCAGCCAAAATCACCCATATACGTTAACGTGACTACAACAACAACATATGTTCTCATTTTTTATCATCTGCTGTGGTTTAGCAATGGAATGGCTCGCTCAGAGAGACTAATACACAAAATATTTTGAGCACCACCGGTCTATATACACATATTTCAAACAGATTCTTCAAGAACCGCGGATGTGCCTCCACATTCTATTTTTGGTAAAAACCCATATTACTCGCGAATCTCTGTAATTTCTGATACGCGTTTTCGCAAATATTATAACTGCGTATAAAGGATTCCATTTACCTAAAAAAAATTAAAGAAAATCGCGTCATTGTCAAAATAAATTTTTGCCGATTTTTCTATTTTCATTGTATCTATATCCGCGGTTTTAGTGGATGGATTCGATCGCGGATAGGCTCATTAGATCCGTCGCGTAAAAAAACTAAATTCACGCGGGGTACAAAGGAAATTGAATGGCACTTGTACATTTTAAATGCAAAAAATAGGTTTTTTTAAAAAAATTCATCCATCAAATATTGGCCTTTAGACTGCAATTACTAGGATGCTGTAAAGAGCACACTCATGAGATATGCATTAAACGACGTAAAATAACGAGTTTTATCATCCTATTATGAGTTTTGAATATTATCTTGTTGCGCGTCCGAATTATTAAAACAATTCAAAAAACCCCGAAATTCCAGCTTCAAAATGTCAGCATCAGGTTTAGGTAGATGCAGTGGATATATCGAAAAATAATACACTAGTATCATATTGCCCATGAAGTATTCTTTGAGTCTTTCTTTGAGCATATGTCTATAAAATGTAAGGTTAAACCAGAAATCGGAAGGGAGCATAAAAAACTTGTTGGCTTCAACCCATTTTTACCTATTTTTCTACATTGATGCCAACACAGCTTCCACGTAAATTAATTTTAATGGTCGACCTTATGGGATTCCTCCTAAAACACTTCATTTTAAAGAATGTATATCATACTATATAGAATATGTTAACAGTTCGCGAATTCTGAATGGGTGAAACTCGGATTCATCGATTGTAAAACATTTTTGGTTTTCGCCATATTCAAATCTGAACCAATTTCGATACAATTTGGTACAAATTTCATCAAAATCGGATATATAAGCGTGAAATCGACCGAAAATATATATGGGAGCTATATCCAAATCCGAACCGATTTCGATATAATTTGTTGCATTTATTTCTAGATCGAATTCAGTCACACACTCCATATTTCATCGAAATCGGACATAAATAGCGTGTTTGGTGCAGCAAATACGTGAAATCGGACGAAAATATATATAGGAGCTATATCCAAATCTGAACCGTTTTCGAAATAATATGACACACTTATTTCTAGTTAAAGTTAAAGTTTTTAAATGGTTTTATTTAGCTCACCCTGTTTGTTTTATTATTTATTCTTGGGTCAAATTTAGTAATTCAAATTTCACCCTCTTCCTGTCAACCGATTAATATGAAATTTTTTATACACTTTGGATTTTGGTGACAATACAATTATGTTTATTCATTATCATTATAAATTCAAGATGGCCGCCGCTACAAAATGGCGGATAACGTAGGTTTTATCAATCCCATCAATATGGGTATCAAATGAAAGGGCTCAACAAGCAGAATACAATATACTATAAAAATTGAAATCCAAGATGGCGGCCGCTACAAAATGGCGGATAACGTAGGTTTTATCAATCCCATCAATATGGGTATCAAATGAAAGTGCTCAACCAGTAGAATACAATGTACTATATAAAATTAAAATCCAAGATGGCGGCCTCTACAAAATGGCGGATAACTTAGGTTTTTTCAATCCCATCAACATGGGTATCAAATGAAAGATCTCTACAAGTAGAATACAATTTACTATGCAAAATTGAAATCTAAGATGGTCGCCGCTACCAAATGGCTGATAACAATTTTTTATCAATCCCACCAATATGGGTATCAAATAAAAGGTCTTGGGAAGAAGAATACAGTGCACTATACAACCTCAATATTTAAGATGGGCGCAGCCACTAAATGGCGTATAATTAAGATTTAAATTTAGAAATTGAATCTGTAATTTAGGTATCTGATTAATCCGGCCTGAATCCACCACCCAAGTCAAGATTTTTTATCGTGTTGAGGACTGTGTGGCGTTAGGGTGGCTAAAAATGATACGTCGTTAGCGGTACACCACCCAAGTTAAGGTGAAAGGTTAAAACGCGCCGAGAACTGTATGGCATTAGGGTGGATAAAAATGATATGTCGTTAGCGTTTTCCCCTCAAGACTCAGGCGCATCTTGTTGTACATAGCCTTGCCCCTTTATTGGACCTCTGGGGGGGTCGACCGTTTAAATGTCCATTACTCGTGGGAACAAAATGGTAAAAAAATATATAAAAATACAAACACAAATAAAACAGAAACTGCAACACAACGTAAACGAAGGCTTCAAAAAGCGAAAGAAAAGTATCAAGCAAAATGAGCTAAAGAAAATGAAGGTGATAGAGATAGTCGATTACAGAAACGACGGGAACAATTAGCGTCAAAAACACCTGAGCAATATGAGGCCAGGTTAAAAAAGCAACGTCAGCGATATACACAAATGACGGCGTCAGAAACGCCTGAAGAATATGAAGCCAGGTTAACAAAGCAACGTGAGCGATACACACAGATGATAGCGTCAGAAACGCCTGAAGAATATGAAGCCAGGTTAACAAAACAACGGGAGCGATACATACAGATGTGTGTTGCCTTTAATACTATCATGGGCTTCTACAATACATAAAATGCAGGCCAGCACTGTGGATCAAGCAGTCGTATACTTAGGTGCGAAACTGTTTGAAGAAGGTCAAGCCTACGTGGCTCTTAGTAGAGTAAGATCTTTGCAGGACTACGTATAGAGGAGTTGGACTGCAATAAACTAACGGGCAAGAAACCTTGCAATAATGAAGCACTAAATGTATTAAACAGAATGCGAAATAAAAACTAAAAACTAGAAAATAAAAATAGGTAAAAAAAACTTTTTAAGTTAAACGGTTTTATGTTAAACATACATTGCAATGTTTAAGATAAATGTACTAAAAACCAAAAAATAATAAAATAGATACAGTCGTGGGAATTATAAACATATGCATAGACTAGACTAAAATAAAACCGTGGGGCACGTCAATTGTCTACAATCGTTGATTAAAATGTTTGTTTTGTAATGTTACACTATAATTAGGCAGTTGTTCAACCGACAACGATGGACGTGTGATAAGTAGGGCTAGAATGTGGAAACAAGCTAGCAAGCTCGATTATAAGCGAGTTTTAGGGTTTCATAGTGGTGAGCGAGTAGTACTTTGTCGATTAAAGACAAGCTACGAGCAGTGAAACGATTCCTCGCCAGCCAGCAGTATGAATGTCCAACGATAAACTAGTTGAAACATCTCTTTTATTTACATGGAGTGTATAACTATTGGAATTTCCACGAGCAAGAAAATAGTAAGTAATTTCCTCACCGTCTGCGGGCCAACTGCCTAACGCACATTAAGTCGATAATTTGTAGACAATTGACGTCCCCCACGGTTTTATTTTAGTCTAGTCTATGCATATGTTTATAATTCCCACGACTGTATCTATTTTATTATTTTTTGGTTTTTAGTACATTTATCTTAAACATTGCAATGTATGTTTAACATAAAACCGTTTAACTTAAAAAGTTTTTTTTACCTATTTTTATTTCAAATATAATTTTAGTTTTGAATGTCAAAAATGTTCGGTTTTTAATTTCAGCAATAATAACACCGCATTATTTTAGAAGGCCGTACCCAACATCCAAATACTTAAAAAAATGTTGGTCCTGTGGCAATAAAAAAATGTATGTAACATGGATCCATGACAACGCTATAAGCGAGAATAACAAAGAAATCGTTGTTAACCCTGTATTCTATGCGTCCAAAATATTCGCTTTTTGTAACTTTTGTTAAATATTTTGACAAAAACAGGTCATTATCGAACTTTTTCTGCAATATTAGTATACACTTCAACAATTGCGAAGAGAATCTTTGATCCTGTGTGCAAAAATATTATATTTTATAGCAAATTATTAAAATTTAGCTCTAAGGAAAAACGCTATCCTTTCCTTTATCGTTTTGGTTTGTGTGTAAAGAACCATATTTACCTTCTATGCTACAAAAAAAGAAAAGTTTTTCAATCATGATATGGAAATTCGCATTTTTTAAATTAAACAAATTACAATGCTGTACGAGGTTTTGACGTTTTTGTGTACCTTTTGTAATAAGTAATAGATGAGAAAAATCAAAAAACAAAAACATGGCCTGGAGGCCTTTTTTCTGCGTTTTTTTAGGTTTTCAGGTTTTTGATTGGAAATGGCAAGTCCTATCAAAATGGGACTCTTTAGTCCGTTTAATTTAGTTTTAATGCATTTGGTAATTTTTTTCCTAATACAAATTTAAATTTTTTGAAGAAAACGGTCCGTCTATCCATTATAAAATAAAGAAAATAACACATAACCTGTCGCAATCACATAAAATAAATTTCATGGAAAAAAGTGCACAGAGGAAGTAGTTTAGGGTATTAAATAGCTCCAGCCATGGGGCAGATTCGCCATCGATATGGGACATTCACCAACGGAATCTAAAACAGTAATTTACCATACTTTACTCGGAAAATTTTATGTACGGCTCTCATTGACAACTAATCGATTTTGTCTCGTTTCATGGTCCTTTTTCGAATATACAAAAAACACAAAATATAGCTTTTTTTGAGCCAAAACAGGGTAAATGTCAAAAATGACGATGAAAATGCTACAACATCGATTAGTTGTCAATGAGAGTCGTACCTACAATTTTTTGAGCGACATTTTTGCAGAAAATTTTGAAGCTGAAAAACGTAATCTTGTAGTACTTTACAGCGGTTCTTAAAATATGGGACGAAAAGGACATTGAAGAAAGCGAGTTCGATTTGACTGAATACATGATATTTCATAAATAAGCTAAAATAATAGTTAACAAAGATATAACGCTAATTTCAGATGCCTTACAGGGTCTTCAGCTGAAACTTCATCACGCCATAACTCGGAAGTTCGACTCACGGCGGATCTGTCTTTCGGATTCTTAATATACTCACCAATGGCTTTCATCCCCAAATGGAATTATATCTGCCCCAGGTTTTCGCCTCCATTTTGTGCCACAGTGTTATTAAATTACAAAGTATGGCCTAATCGAACAAAGCTACATACATACTCGTATACATAAATCTGATTTGAATTCATGGGGTGATTAAATTTATAGTTTTGTTTATTTAAGCTAGATTGTGGCAGGATCTTAAATTTATTTATAAGTTAAAAAATTAAAAAAACATTATCCAGACTTTGACATAACTTATAAAACTTAAGACTTAAATAATAAACGACTGTTGGCTTGACGAATGTTATCACTGCTTAAATTTTTTCTCCAAGCATTATTTAGCCATAATTGCTGTCATTCGTTTCTTCAGGCTGACAAGTGCTTGGGTGGAAAGCGAATGAAACTTAAACTTTTTTACTTTTAAAATTGCCATTTATTTAAATTCATTTCAATCGTTACAAAAATTAAAGTATTGGCTTACTTTTAAATTCATTTTTATGATACTTGGGATACATATTGATCTCTTAAGTCTATAGTTTCTTTTTAAATAATATTTGATTAAATAATATTATTTTGGTGTAGCAGCATATTCTACATACACATCTTCATACAATGTTGTTTGGGCAAGAATTTCAAATGAAACTTAAACACATTGCCTTATTTTTATGTAATGTTAGATATAATCATTCTTTTAATAACAATTGAAGCATAAAAGCAAAAGCCCAAACGGATTATGTTTACTGTGGTGGTATGCTCACCTGATTTGTAAAATCAAAATGACATGAAAATGAAATACCCAATATTTTTGACAAAATGGGTTAGCTAAAAGTGACGCGCAAAAGACAGAATATGACGGAGACATGGTTTACGGTCACTGACTAGTCTGTCCGATAATAAATTCTTAATTATTTTCTCGTAAAGAGGGCACGGAGATTACTTGTATACGAAAATAAACAAATTTGCTGTTGCAGAGTAAAGAATGATAATTATTTAACGAAGAGTGGTCTTTGAATTTGTGGTAAATAATCTCAAATAGCCGAACATATAAGCACATTGAAATAGAAATAAAGCAAAAATTTATTTAATCCCTAAGATTATTATACATAAACTCAAAATGTGACATTTTTAAAAATTATTTCATTATTGTATTTATTTGCTAAAGTAACGATAACAATCTTTAAACAATCTTAATATGAAACTAAAACATACTTCGGTCTTCAGGACTTATTTACATATGGAATCTTTACATTATTTCATTCTTAAATTATACAAAATTACCAAGATCGGCATTATTCCACCAATTTGTGGTGATTTGCTGTTTTAAACCAAATGTTTGAAATAATTTCTTTCAAATTTCCCAGCAAAACGTCTATGTGCGCCGAAAATATTTAGTTAGATGTTAAAAAACTTTTTTCAAAAATTTCTCAAACTTATTTGACGTTCTTATTTCCCTGTAACATCTCATTAATGTTTGAGAAGGTTTATTCTACAAACAAATTAGTTGCGACATTATGGCAAAGGCTACAGAAAAAAACTAACCTCAAGTTAACAGACAAAGAGTGACGGTGTTAAATTTATGACAGATGTTTTTGTGCAGTTTGATAGTCTGTGGCAGATAAAATCCATTGTCGGAAATGAAGGATGGAAAAGAGGATTTGATGTTGTAAGGGATTTACTGATGCTAATCATGTGGACAGCTTACGATTTAACATTTGTAGCATGCCAAGTCGTTGCATGAGTTTACACGAAGGAAGAAGGAAGATTGACGTTTTTAAAACTGTGATTTTGTCATTTAAGAGATGGACCAGTTTCAAAGTGACATCATGTGGCACATAATGTCAGATAGAATCTATGTAGTGAGTGATTGTGCTTAGTTATGATTATGTATTTCTGAAAAACGTTATTTAACGTTATTATGTATCTCTGAAAAACGTCATATCAAAATGAAATTAAAGAAAATGTTGAAGCTGTGAAAATTCTCTACAAGATTGGATAATTTGTTTTTTCCTAGGTTGTACCATTTTCAAGATATATAAGTTTAATTTGGGAAATTGCAGTTATGACATTGTTTTATAAGGAGGCGATACAGTTAGTACATTACGAATATATCATAAAGGTCAATCTTGTGGAGAATTTTCACAGTGGAGGGTATAAGAATAAATAACGTTATTACATTTAATTTATGAATGTACAAAATACATACATACATACTGGTTGTGGACGCTATGTTGATTAAAATTAATATATCTTTCAGATGATAGCTTTATTCTGCTCAGTAAAGTAACGGGGAGGTTCTTTACCATGTCCATTTTTAAGAAAACGATTATTCTAAGTTAATAAATGTATTGTTTTGAAAAACTTACAGACAAGACTTGTTGCTAACCAGTGCTGCAGATGTCACTACTTTCCAAATAAATGTACAAATAAGAGAGAAAATTCTGCTCTCTTAGCTAGTTTGTTTTCGATCACCTCAAATATAATTTTTAGGAATTTTTGAAAAAATAATCATGAATTTGGCTACAATTTCCGACGTCTGTATCATACCTTACCTAAATTACTTATAATTTGTAAATTACTATTGGATGGACAAGCAAAATTGTCTCTAGTGGACTATGGTTGTCAATAGCCCGCAAGTGCTTAAGTAGCGTTATGGTATTTTATTTTGCAAGCACTCACATCCGAGCAAGTACTGCAACGAGAGCATACAAAGTAAACATGAGGAGGCACCCTCCTGAAGTTCGCAGAGCGGCATTCTGACAGGAATATTTTTCCGCGTTGCACATATTTATATTCGCGGACCACACTGGCGCTACATATCATACCACAGACCTATAGCGGTATATGTAGTCAACCTGATGCCAAGATCGTACAATCATCCGCATACGTTACGATCTCAATGTCGTCTGGAGGGGGTGAATACGTGAGATCTTTTGGATCTCGACTCACTGGTCCTACATCTATTTCAGCGGACAAAAATTGATATTTTCTGAGTAAAATATACAAAAATGTCTAAAAAATTACCATTTGCGTTATACACTCCGATGCAGGAATATAACGCCTACGTATTGTACGTGATTGGAGATAGCATATTTGGTTTTTGTAGTGAATAGCACCATTTCAGTTTTCCCAGGGTTTACCCTTAGGCCACTGCTTGAAGCCAAGTATCCAGTGATTTCGGGGCTCCGCTTATAATGGTATAATGACAAAGAGGTAGCCACACTCAAAGGAAGTAGGGCCAGCGTGGTGGTTGGTTCACGGATTTTTGGAACCTTTGAAGGTTTTAACTACGGTGTCCAACAGATATGTCACTAATATTTTTGAATATTTTACATAGCCAAGGTTTACCCTTTTAGAACACGCGACTTGTGATTGTGCAACATCTTCGTTTTAGCGGAAACAGAGTTTTGAAAATTTCACTGAAAAGGGAGCTACATTAATTTTATCCCAAAAAATGGTGTATGATGCTACATCCACGGTTCTTGATTGATCGCCTTGAAATAGATATATGTATATCGATGCAGATGTTCATGGTAAACACTGAAATCGAATGCGGACAAAAATTGTATGCACTAGCTTCCTCAATGGGAAAGCTTTAAAATGAATGTCTATAAAGCAAAATCCGTTTATTTTATTGGGAGATTTAAGCAAAATGATGGAAGTATTCATACAAATTTTTCCAATATTTTCTGCTACTAATGCATGTGAAAAAATATTTTTTCAAACAAAAATATATTTTTTTTTGACCAAAATATGTGCTTATTTTGGCTGTAACATCGAAACTATAATACCAATTTGTATGATTTTAGTCTCATTTGATTAGCCGTGAAGTTTTGATCCATATGATATGACCGGTAAATGGACCTCTATTTTGAAAAAAAGTTGATTTATATTCAATAATTTTTCAATTTTAAGTACACTCCGCGAATTCTGAGTAAAATGTTACATGTATTATGGAATCTACACGCTGAAGTCAATTCAAGAGAACTTTTTAGTAACAATTGTGCTCATTAAAATAATTAGCGTTTTTATAATATTTTCTTTATTAAAAGCCGAAATAAAACCGCCATAACTTTTGTCCACAACAACCAAAAATTGGCTCGCGACCTGATTCGTACTGAGAATTTTTTTCTTAACCTTTATATCAAAAATCTTTGATGTTGCGCGAAAAAAATTTATCTTTTTTTTCTGAAATGGAATATGAAATAATTGACAATATTCGTGATATACATATTTGTTTACATATAATATAGGTTGGGTCTTCCATGGTTCTTTCAGTGCTACTTTTAAAGGGTGCCATAAGAAGGAATTTAAAAGATACGTCAGAGACTTTCGACATAGCGCCGTTATTTCTCTTTATATAAGTGGTATTTAAGTGGCCTTATGTCGCCACTTTACTCAGTCCTGCTGCATATTTGCGATTCACGGAATTCAATCCAGTATTAATAGTTTTTGTTCCAGCTATAGGCTTGATGTTGTGGGGGACTCGAAATCACAATCAACGTTGTTAAAACTCTCGTCGTAATGATAATGTCATTGCAAAGGGTTGGTGAAAATTTCATGTCAAAACATTGGTGTAAATGACATGCTTTGGATACAAAAATGAATAGCATCTTTTGGGGTAAATGCTCATATAAAATTCATCGATGAAGATGCTAAAAAGATGACGTGCCAGATCACTTGCACCCATGATTTAATGGCATCTTTGGCATCGAACATTTTGCTGGAGACATCTTTTTCGGATATTCTATTGTATTTATGGAATCTAAAACTTACTCAACTCTGTCATTTATTTCAGTGCTCTCCCTCAAGGTATGCTTTGCTTTAGTGTTGCAGCAAATGATGATGGTGTTGTCTGGTTGAATGATTTCACTCTTGCTTCAATGAAGTCCGCTGTACTTAACTGTGACATAAGAACACAAACGATTATGATATTAATAACAATTAAAAACGAACAAGGCTTACTGTTATCCTTCATATAGCCTTTGTTATACAAACCCTTTAGGGTTCTTGTATAATGCCTTCATCTAGATCCTAGTCGAATAGAAGGATCCCCAGCTTATCTGAAGCGAACTAAACATCATTATTGTTGGGTGATGATGTGTATGGCATATGGTCCTGTATGGTTCTGCAGTTTTTCGCTTTTATTGACGTCATTTATTTTGTCTTCCCGATTCGGGCCAGAAGGGCGTAGGATTTGAAATTTGGCCTCCCTAATGTCAAAGAATAACTTATTTCTGTTATTGAGTGAACTTATTGGTTGAATCAATGGCGATTACGGACCACTCGTCCATTGAAAACCTTTTGTTCATCTTCCCCAGACACTTTAGCAGCTTTGGGCCGTCGCACTCTATTCTGTGCAACCAAACTTTAACGCGAGGTCTCATTGGGATTTCCTGGGACTGGATGAAATTCTGGCTGATGTCATCCTTTTTTCCACGAAACCCTTTGAGAACTCGTCCATACATTTGATGACACTGTAACCACGAGCGCTGAAATGTGGCTCAGGAGAATCTTCGTTTGTAAAAACATTTCCAAAATATGTCCAGACAACTTAGTTTATACTTTACCCTATTGTGAAGTGGGATAGCTTTCCTTCTTGTAATTAGCCACAACAAGTATCATTACTGTGCCGTAGTTTTATGCTTTTGAGAGATTTTGGCTTTCTCGTAATCTTCGAAAATTTTAGTAAAAATTCACTTGGCCAAAAATAAACCGATCACTTAATAAAATATTTCTTAAAATGAATATAGCTGAATGAACTACATAGAACAATCCAATTTATAAGGTATTTTCTTCAAAAAAAAAGTATAAATTAAACACCAAAACTATGAACCAGAAACCCAAACTGAATCACCTATGTAAGTGAATTTTTTTAATTCAATGAAAACGTTTGAAATGCAATTTATTCAAGCATTTCTTAAAATATAATAAAACAATTTTGATTCCATCTCGTATATCATTCATTCTCGTGCATTGTTGTTCTTTATACAGAGCACAACCATGAAATATTTTTGGTTTGAACGCACAGCTATGTACATTAATATATGTATATGTGTGTGATTTATGTATTAAAGCAAAGGTGTTGTCATTGGTAACCATTTTTCATTTTTGTTCAGCGAACTGTTGATGTGGCGTTAAGATATCACAGTTGTTGTCATTTCTTGATACAGCACCGTCATGAGTTAGAGACGTTGGCGGTTGAAATGTCATCATTGTTCCCCGTGACGCTTTTGATGATTTATGATTTTATTTATAACCGTGAAAATAAAATAATAAAAATAAGAATTTTTCCGGCATAGTTTAAATTTCAGGATGTTTGATGGCAATTTTATTCAGGTCTTATGTTAACCATTGTTTTCATTCTGATATACTGAAAAAGGCAATTAGAGGGTGCCAGTAGAAGTTATAAGATGAGAGGTGAAAATATCTTAAGTTCGGCTTTTTATTATATTTAAAACAAACTGACCCCGGTCAGCGTTGCTAACCCTTTGTAATGAGTTTTAATGACAACTTTTTATGGACTTTATGTTTAACAATTCAAAAATAGGTATTTTCTACCTCACTTCTTCGGTCCATTGTCAAACGAGGAGGATTTTAAATTTACCAACAGATTATGTCCGTAATCTTTCGTAAGAGAAAACTCTTACGGACTATCGGATTTGTTCGCCCATTGATGCTGTTTAGGAATTATAATCGTCCATGTCCGCGGTCTGTACCCTAAAGCGTTAAAAAAATCGAATTCTTCCGCTTATTGAGACTTATATGTTTTAATTTTTCATGGCTGATGGACCGTTGAACCTCACCATTTAAGGAAATTTGTAAATGTATCGTTTTTCTTGGTCGGAAATTAATTTGCAAGCCGATGCGCTCATAAGTTTTGCAAATATAGCGATTATAAAACAAGATGCCCCGGAAATTCGTCTGTAAATAAAGGGCATTTTGGACCACGGGACATTCCTGAAAATTTTCTGAAAATTGCATGAAATTAGGTTCAGTAGTTTTCAAAAAATAATGTATTGAAAAGAGTGGGCGTGGTCATCTGTTTTCAAGATATAACATATTTAAAAAAGTGGGCGTGGTCCGTTATTTTGGCTCCAAATATTTACCTAGTATACACATAATCCCATTGCCTACCAAAATTTATGCTGAAACCGATATAATCATAAGTTTGGCTTATACATATAGCGTTTAAAAAAAGGCGTGGAGAAGGTACACCACCTCCTCCGAAATTCATAAAATGTACATAACAACGGCAAACATTGAGCATTTGCTGCAAATTTGATGGAAATCGGTTCAGTAGTATTGGAGATATAACTTTAAAAAACAGGCGTGGTCGGGTCTTTAGCCATCAAAGAAGTACTATATTGTAGATAAATCCGTACATTTTAAACCGATACATGCGTAATTTTTGCAATTATAGCTTTTTATAAAATATCGCGTAGGGGAGGTACCCCGCCCCTCTGTAATTCAATGAAATATGTAGCCTAATTTCGGAGACCATCAATGTACATTCCCTGACAATTTCAAGAAAATCGGTTCAGTAATTTTTGCAGAAAAACTTTAAATTTAAAAGTTAAATTGCAATGAAATTTGAAAAAAGTGGGCGCGGTAAAATTTTCTTTCCATAAAAACATAAGTTGGGTTATGACGACATTTAATTTTTTTTTCATATAGATATGGCGTTTTTTTAAATATGGCATAGGAAATACCACGCCCCTTCGAAATTCAAGAAAATATGCATCCTATTTCCACCGGAGTCCATCCCCTGAAAATTTCAGGAAATTCGGTTCAGTAGTTTTGTAGATGTAACATATTTTAAAAAGTGGGCGTGGTCACGTCTTAGGGTCCTAAAAAGTAGGTAAGGTCTCAAATTAATTTCCAAATCGATACATTCGTAATTATTTTAAATATAGCATTTTTAAAAAGTACGGTATAGGAGGAGTACCCCGCCCCCTCCGACACTAAATTTGTAGCCTATTTTCATTCCATCGCAATTTCAGGAAAATCAGTTCGGTAGTTCTTGTAGCAAAGATTAAAATTGAAAAAAAGTGGGTGTGGTCAAATTTTCCTTGCACAAAAAACATATGTTGGGTTATGACGAACATTTCAAAAAAAGAATTATCCAAATCGGTCAAGCCGTTCTCAACTGATGCCATTACCAACAAACGAAATTTGATTTTTATTTATATAGGTTTAAAATATATTAGATTTAGTTTAAATTAAACC
Source organism: Musca autumnalis (assembly GCF_047663935.1). Taxonomy (NCBI): domain Eukaryota; kingdom Metazoa; phylum Arthropoda; class Insecta; order Diptera; family Muscidae; genus Musca; species Musca autumnalis. The sequence continues at coordinate 131,677,030 of NW_027411755.1, read as the reverse complement.
ATTCTATTCACTGAGGATCCAAAAAGATAATCCAGAAAGGTTATTTCTGAATTAGTTGGTCCTTACTCGGTTTCACAGTTTCGTAATAATATTTCGGTGGGTTGCCGTTAGATAAGAATAAACTTTTCCACATCACCTCAATCTTTCCACAAAGCCTACATTATGCGCCAATGATGTTTTGAGGGAAATCACATAACTGTAGTTTGTTTTTACTGTGATTTTTGCACCGATTTTGCTTTCATATTATTTTCGTCACATTCATTTATTTGTCTGTAGC